>NC_142493.1:14269770-14464770 GCF_965113065.1 Corylus avellana
TGCTGAATAGGATAGAAGGGCTGAGTTGCCTGGAAGCCCTACTTCTATTGGATCTGTGGCGTCGGGAGGCCAATAGAATTTGGCTGTAGATCCTATCTCTTTTGGGGAACAGTCATCTACTAGACCTCTCAAAAGGAGACGCTTGTGTAGAAATGCCGCTGGTCCTTCGGAAGCCGTCCAGGTTATCTTGTCTAGTACTGCTAGTGGCAATGCCTTGGTAGATAGTTCGAGTAGTACTCCTATGGATGGACCAAGGAATCCACCCTTCACCATGAGTTCAGAAGGTTTTCTTGCTAGTGAACCAAGGGATTTGCCTGCTAACGAACCATGAGGTTCACCTGCTGCTGAAAGTTCAGAGAATTTTGGTGAGCCGGAGGGTCCCAGATCTGGACCGGAGGGTTCACCGCCAATTTTGAGAAGTCCACCCACCTCGTTTCATTCTGGTGCGCCACCCACAGAGGTCGGAGCTGACGAGACGGTTTGGATGATGCCTCTGGCTATGCAGCGGCTAGGCCAGCCTGTGATGCGCTTTGTTTATTCTACCTCTTCATCTTCCTCAATAGCCACTTCTCCGAGTTTTATTGATACGTCGTCCTCTAAGGATGGAGAACCCTTTGGAGAACAAGGGAGCCTTGAAGAGCATGAACAGTCTGGGGAATCTGTAGAGGCTGCTGTAGAAGGAGCATAACCCTTTCTAGGCTAGGAATGGCCCCTGAAGATGATCACCCTGTCGAGGTTGCAATGGAAGAAATGCAGCCCCTCCCAGCTTTATATGCGGCTCCTGAAGATGATCCAACGGTTGTAGAGGACACTATCATCTGTACCGAGTTCGTCCAAATGAAGGTTTTAGAGTCTTTTGAAGAAGACGATGACACGGCCATGTCAGATATGAGAGTATTGCCGGGAGGCTTTAAGGAAAATACAGTTATCTTCAGGCGGCCTCCTTCAGAAGTTACCTCCTCAGTCTGTCCTAAGATCCTTCCAGAAAATTTTGCTCCCCAACTGTTTGAGAGTATGCCTTCTTTTGATACAAATTCTGATGTTGAAGGTCCGCTTGTTGGGGTTTGCTCCAACTTCGACCCTGGCAGACTCTATGGCTCGTCGAGTCAGCTCTTCCTTGGCTCATGCTACTTTAGATTCTGTAGCCTTGTGTTATGGGGTGAAACAGGGGCACAGGCCCTCAGATGTTGCTAGTTCTTCCCAGCGACTTGACGTATCGGAGTTAGAGTTGAAATTGGATGTTACTTTGAAGGAAAATATAGTTCTCCATGAACAGAATAGCCAGCTATCCCTAGAGTTGGAAAGAATCCAAGCCATGGAGAATACTTATACGAGTGTATCCGCCTTCGAAGTGCTCGTGATGAAGTTGAGGCTAGATCAATGGCCAGTTACAATCAGGTAGTTGCTGCCGAGAACTTGATAGTTTTTTATCAAGAGAAGGTTTGGGTTGCTGAGGATCTGGCCCTATAGTCCCAATCTGCCCGATATGCAGCTAATGTGGCTTTGCGGGAAGCTGAAGCAGAGGTTCGAGGAGCTTGTTAAGTGCCAAAATATTCATATTTTAGCCCTTAAACTTATATGTGTTAATTCCTTAAGTGTTGTTAATTTTTGCTATTTTAGTTCTTTTATGTGTTTTTCATGCTTTTGTAGGCTTTTGGAAGAGAAGGAAGTAAATCTGGAAGATTTGGGCTAAGAGAGAGAAATTGGGAAAAGTTGGAGTTTCTGGTAGTGCAATCGATCGCAAGAGACCTATGATCGAGCGCACTGCGATCGAGCGCACAAGACCTGTGATCGAGCGCACTGCGATCAAGCACACACAGGTTGCGATCGATCTCACCCTTGCGCTGGAGAACAAAGAGTTGCGGCCAGAATGCCCTTTCCTTCCATATTAGGGTTTTCCAAGTCCCACTTGTAATAGGACTAAACCCTACGAATTTTCTAGGTTTACTAGTGTAACAAGGACTTCTAAAGCCCTATAAATAGACCTTTAAACCTTGAGAATAGGGATCCTTGAATAGACACAACTTTGGGGAGAGGAATTGGAGGCTACTTTTTAGTTCTTTCTTTCCCTTTTCGTTTTAGTTTTATTTTCATTATGTGTAACTAACTCTTTAGGAGGGGTAGATTGAAGCCCTAATTATTTTTATTTAATATTTCAATATTGGCGCCTTTGTGATAATCATATTGTGTTGCTTAACTTGATTCATTCCTGTTTTATTGAATTCCTCATATGTGTTTGTTTGATCAACATATGTATGTGGTATGGACTAGTTAATTAAATCAATTTGGATGATCGAGTCTTGGGTTTAATAAGAGTAACAAAAGAAATTCATACCGGGTTCTTGGGTTAATCAACATGGGGAACTGAGAGTAGACATCCATGCCTAGGCCTCAAGTGTTTGTCAATTTTCACAGATTTATGTTTTCTTAAAAAACAACTTAGTAGACACCTATGCTAAATCCTTTAAGAAAGAAAATAATTAGAGTAGACATCCATGCCTAATTCGTTGCTTAGGGAAATCAATAGCTTAAGGAGTAGACACCCATACACTTAGCTTGGCAAACATTGAGTATTCACAATATGATTGGATCATTGGCATATTGTTATATTATCTAAGTATGATTAGTGGTGGATATCAAAGCCATACTTTTAGCTTTTCATTTATCTTTATATCTTTTTATTTCTTTTTCACAATATCAATTTAGTGACAATTTGATATTTTTATTAATTCTAAAACAAAATCAACAATCCTTGTGGGATCGATCTCGTACTTGCTGCACTATATTATTGTTTGATCTTGTACACTTGCGAGTAAAACGTACCAAGTATTTGCCTATTAATTTAGGTGGGTATTTGGCACAACAAGTTTTTAGCGTCGTTGCCTAAGATTGTTTGATTTTGTTTGGAATTTTCTTTTTCTTTTAATTTATTTTTGTTTAAAATTTTTCTGTTTTTCTAGTTTTTTCTGCAGTTCCTGTTCTGCCTTTGGAGGTGCGCTCCATCGCCCAACCAGGGCGATCGAACTCACCCGTGCGATTGAGCGCACCTCACGGTGCGATCGATCGCACATCCAGAGAGCATCATAATTACTGCACTAACTATAGATCTGATTTTTTTTTTCTTTTGTTTCATGCAGGGTCATTCGAGTCTACATATTAGTAAGTTTTCTTTTTAAATTTCGTTTTTATTCTCCTTTTTATTTTAACTTTTTGTTATTTTATTTTTAATTTCACATATGTAGAGAGGCATTCCGACTCCCCATGGACCATGTTCATTATGCCATGACCCTTATCACCATGTTAGAGAATGTCTTACAATGAGACAAATTTCTAACAAAATTAATGGGCATAAGAATACATCATTCTCTAGACCGGGGAACGACACCTATCTTGATTCTTACAACCCAACCTGGAGGCAACAGTCAAATTTCCCGTGGCAAGCTTAAGCTCCTAGAAATCATGCTCTACAATTTAATGAACTGTATCATCAATCATATCAGCAGTTCTATGATCATTCATATTTCTCTCAATCGGCTCCACCACTACAAAATCAGATGGCTGCCATGCAGAAGACATTAAATATGATTGTAAACTCCATGACTACTCAGAACATCTCTCCTATTCAGCTAGCCATCCAACTCTAGGAATGTGCCATATGTTCTCATTCTGATCATGCTATTGAAACTTGTCCTTTGTATTCATTTGTAGCTCAGGAGCAAGAGTCAAAGCTGGATAACCTAGCGAGTATGCTATGCACCCTAGTAACTTCACAACAGCAATTTATGACTGATCAAAAACAAATCAATACAAGGATAGATTAAACTATTCGAAGATTGGAAGTACAAATGGGACAATTGGCCATGGAGCTAAGTGCACCTCCTATCAATTGGCCTCAGCAATACCAAGAAGAAGAGTGTCAAAGACAGTTGATGGAAAACCCCAATGGGTAATACATGGAGGAAGAGTGCACCTACTATCATGTGCAAGCTGTCACACTGAGGAGTTAAGAGGTGGTTGAAAATCCAGTGGAAGAGAGGAAGGAGGAGCAAACCGAAGTTCCACAGGAGCCGTATCAGGAAAAAGAAGAGAGCACTAAGATTTTTTCAACACTATCTCTTATTCATGAAACACCAAGAGGCCAGGAGAGAAGTCTATTAGAGCTACCACATGAGCAAATTGAGGACATCAAGATAGAGAAGCTCCCTGAGTTTTCTTCCTACTTTATTCCAGTTCATGACTCCCCACCAGATGAGAAACTGTTTGATAAAACTCAAAGTTGTCCTCCCCGATCTATAGTCATTCGGAAGCATCTTGCAATAGGAAGAATTCATTCCCTTTGGTGCAAGAGAAGAAAAGACTGAGGCTTCAAGTTTAAAGTACCATAGTCTAGCTGAAGGCGGATAACTTAGCGCTCATAGGAGGCACCCCATAGCATATCCTTTTTATTTTGTTTGTTTGTTTTATTTTTATTTTTGTTTTCCTTTGTTACTTTAGTGTTTTGCAGGGACAAGTGTGCTTCAATTCAAGTTTAGGGGTGTGCTATGAGCCATGCTATTCCAGACAAATTTGTCCATATCCTGGGTAAATTCTTTCCATGTTATAGACACATTGGGGACAATGTGTAATTTAAGTTTGGGGGTAAGGAAGACACTTTACACACACTTTGTCCCATTGGGGACAATGTGTAATATATATATAGACACACACACACACACACATGTTCATGTTGTCTTAAAGTTTTGGTTGATCTCAAAAATTGTGATTTGATTCTCATTGTTGAGCTTAAAGTGTTGAACACATGATCTAATGATAGGATTTTTCAGCTTGGTTACTTGCTTTTGTCAACTAAGAATTCACATGTTTGATCTAATCTTACAAAAGCACATTAGCACATAATTTGTGGGGTATGACATGAAAGTCTAATGTGTGTGTTTCTATGTCTTGAGTGAAACAGGATGATTTATTAGATGGATACTTTGGCATATATATATATGTGATAAAAAAAGAAAAGAAAAGAAAATATATATGATCATTGATAAGCTTTTCACTAAGTAACTGGACCTCTTGCCTCAAAGCATTGAGTGTTCACGTCAAAAGGTGAAGAATTTTGATTTGGTTAATGTCATGGTTAGTTTGGTTTTGTAGCCTTTTTGACTCGAGTTACTAAGTCCTAGGGGTGTCTCTACACCTAATGTGGAGTCATTGACTTAACACTCATTATATAAGTCAATTAGAAAGCTTAAAAAAACCAAACATTGCACAACCTGAGGAAAAAAAAAAATGCCATTGTTGTTCATTCTAATAGGGATTTTAGTGAACTTTGAGATATTGAGACATTGCACATTAGAAATAATTGGAAGCTTCATATTTATGTGCTAGTTCACTTTACACTGTTTTTGAATTTGTGATGCCTTAGCATTTCTTTTGTAAGTGATTAAATTTTAAAATTTCAATTCATTGTGAAGATGGAGTTTATCTTTTTAAGCTTGCTAATGAATGCGAATCATGGTTTTGAGTGATACCTTAATTTTTGGATAACATGAACTCTTGCATAATGTTTGTGGGTAACATTCCTGGAAACCCTCACGAGACTTCACTCGTCCTCTAGGGAATTCCAAGGGGTTTAAAAGGCTTGTTGCATATGCTAAATGCAATCGTACATTTCACGAAAGATGGATTTATCTTTTTATTTTTTGTTTTTCATTTTGTTTTTAGTTTTGTATTGCTAAGGGACTAGCAATATGTAAGTTTGGGGGTGTGTTAAGTGCCGAAATATTCATATTTTAGCCCTTAAACTTATATGTGTTAATTCCTTAAGTGTTGTTAATTTATGCTATTTCAGTTCTTTTATGTGTTTTCCATGGTTTTGTAGGCTTTTGGAAGAGAAGGAAGTAAATCTAGAAGATTTGGGCTAAAAGAGGGAAATTGGGAAAAGTAGGAGTTTTTGGTAGTGCGATCAATCATAGGAGACTTGTGATCGAGCACACAAGACATGTGATCGAGCGTACACGGGTTGCGATTGATCGCACCCGTCCGCTGGAGAACAAAGAGCTGCGGCCAGAATGCCCTTTCCTTCCATATTACGGTTTTTCAAGTCCCACTTGTAAACCCTACGAATTTTCTAGGTTTACTAGTGTAACAAGGACTTCTAAAGCCCTATAAATAGAAATCTAAACCTTGAGAATAGGGATCCTTGAATAGACACAACTTTGGGGAGAGGAATTGGAGACTACTTTTTGGTTCTTTCTTTCCCTTTTCGTTTTATTTTTATTTTCGTTACGTGTAACGAACTCTTTAGGAGGGCTAGATTGAAGCCATAATTATTTTTATTTAATATTTCAATATTGGCGCCTTTGTGATAATCATATTGTGTTGCTTAACTTGATTAATTCTTGTTTTATTGAATTCCTCATATATGTTTGTTTGATCAACATATGTATGTGGTATGGAATAGTTAATTAAATCAATTTGAATGATTGAGTCTTGGGTTTAATAAGAGTAACAAAAGAAATCCATACCGGGTCTTGGGTTAATCAACACGGGGAACCGAGAGTAGACACCCATGCCCTAGGCCTCATGTGTTTGTCGATTTTACACAGATTTATGATTTCTTAAAGAACAACTTTGTAGACACCCATGCTAAATCCTTTAAGAAAGAAAATGATTAGAGTAGACACCCATGCCCTAGGCCTCATGTGTTTGTCGATTTTACATAGATTTATGATTTCTTAAAGAACAACTTTGTAGACACCCATGCTAAATCCTTTAAGAAAGAAAAGGATTAGAGTAGACACCCATGCCTAATTCGTTGCTTAGGGAAATCAATAGCTTAAGGAGTAGACACCCATACCCTTAGGTTGGCAAACATTGAGTATTCACAATATGATTGGATCATTGGCATATTGTTATATTATCTAAGTATGATTAATGATGGATATCAAAGCCCTACTTTTAGCTTTTCATTTATCTTTATATCTTTTTATTTCTTTTTCACAATATCAATTTAGTGACAATTTGATATTTTTATTAAACAAAATCAACAATCCTCGTGGGATCGATCTCGTACTTGCTGCACTATACTATTATTTGATCTTGTGCACTTGTGAGTAAAACGTACCAAGTATTTGCCTATTAATTTAGGTAGGTATTTGGCACAACATGTTTTTGGCCCGTGCTGCACAGAGGCATACAGAAACCAAGGCTCATAATGAGGCTAACCGAGTCAGGCAAAAAGACTTGGTGATCTGGAGAGTTAGAGAAGATGCCACAAAAGACAGGGATGAGTTTTTTGCTCGCTTATGCTTCCAACATGGCCAAATCAATGGTCTCAAAGAGGAGTTGTGGCGTATTTCGGCAGCTAATTGTAGTAGTTGGAGGGGCGTCTTCAGGAGTGGATTCAGGGCGTGCCAAACTTTTTGGCGTGGAGAGTTTGGGCCAAGAGATCCTGAAACGGTGAGTTGGCGGGACATCCCTGTTGAGATTCGGCAGTCTTTGTTCATAGCCAGGGATCGGGCTCTCAGGGTTGCTTGTCCTTCTGCTTTCCTTCTGCGTCCATCGGCTGAAGGTGAAGACCCCCCTGCTGGGGAGAATCCGACTTTGGTAGATCTTGATAGTGAAGAAGATCTATTGTGTTTTTGTATGGTCCCATGTCTGGGCTGCTGTTTATTTTAATATTTTACTTATGTACCTGCACTTTCTTGGAATGAAACAAGTTTATTAGTTTCTAAAATTCCTTGTGCTCATTGTGTGTTTGAGTTTCTTTCTTTGTGTGGAAAGAATTTGGGAAAAGGACCATTCTTGGAGGGTCCTTTACGTTGTGAAACTGGGAGATTAGGAGAAATATGTTGGCTACCCAACACCGTTTTAACTAGCTGTATAGAGGAGTATAATTTTTAAACATGTACAGAGTATACCTCTACCAACACGAGTGGGATGATCACCTTTTAGTTTTCCATTATTCGAACTGAGGTGTTTAATTTGATGGCTACCCGACACCGTTTTAACTAGCTGTATAGAGGAGTACCGTTTTTAAACATGTACGGAGTATACCTCTACCAACCCGAGTGGGATGATGGCCCATCACCGTACCACAGTACCTTAGTTTCAAAGTGGAGTTTCACTTTTGATGTGTCTGTACATCTTCTTTTTCCTGGAGATGAGGAGATTCACTTGGAGTTATTCTTGGGGGAAAGTGTCCCCGGGTTACCAGGGACTCTCCGATGCTTAAGTCAGTATTGGTATATGGAATTTATAATGGGAAAAATAAAGGAATGAAATTAAGTGAAGTTAATCACCTTTAGTTTGTTCTTGTGTTCATTCTTAACGCTCCTGATTTGTTCTCCTAGGGCATGGGTGTCTACTCTCGATTCCCCATGTTTGAATTCTCTCTGTTTCGTGTGCTCTGTTTCACTCATTTCTTCAAGCCCTTCTTTGTTTCGGTCAAATCTCTTCATCTTCCTAAACAACACAAGGTATGCATCTTCTGTCTCTATCTTTCCAAGATAATCATTTTTCTTCAAATACTTTATGTGCTTTTCTTGAAATTTTAGAAAAATTGCTTGGTCATTACTGGTTGTGTTTTCTTTTTTTCGATCTCTTGTGATTTATTGCATATGTATTGGGGGTTATTTTTTTAAAAAAATTTACAGATGCTTCAGTAGGGTACTTGTTAAACATGTTTTTGAGGTTGAGTTGACTTATCTTGTCTAAGATTGTGTTTTTGAAGGATGTTGCCTAAAAATGTTATGTTGTTCATTATTGTGCAGATCTGTCTCTAGAATTAACTCATGGCAAAGGAAAACGCTAAAAAACAAGAGCTTCCAGAACTGATGAATTGGGATCCAGTTCTTCTTCACAAGTTCGAACTGCTACTGGGCGTATCCCTCCTCAGAGTTCTACTGTAATTGCAATAGGTGTTGTGCCAAATACTATCTAAATTAATAGATAATATTTAGTACGTTTTATTCGCAAGTGCACAAGATCAAACGATAGTATAGTGCAACAAATACGAGATCGATCCCATGAGGATTGTTGATTTTGTTTTAGAATTGATAAAAATATTAATTTGTCACTAAATTAATATTGTGAAAAAAAAAAAAACGATATAAAGATAAATGAAAGGCTAAAGGTAGGGCTTTGATATCCACCACTAATCATACTTAGATAATATAACAATATGCCAATGATGCAATCATATTATGAATACTTAATGTTTGCCAACCTAAGGGTATGAGTGTCTACTCCTTAAGCTATTGATTTCCCTAAGCAACGAATTAAGCATGGATGTCCACTCGAATTCTTCTATTTCTTAAAGGATTTAGCATGGGTGTCTACTAAGTTATTCTTTAAGAAAGCATAAATATGTGGAAATCAACAAACACATGAAGCTTAGGGCATGGGTGTCTACTCCCGGTTCCCCATGTCGATTAACCCAAGAACCCGGTGTGGATTTCTTTTGTTACTCTTATTAAACACAGGACTCGACCATCAAAATTGATTTAATTAACTAGTCCATACCACATGCATATGTTTATCAGACAAACACATATGAGGAATTCAATAAAATAGGAATTAATCAAGTTAAATATCACAACATTATCATTACAAAGGCGTCAATATTGAAATATTAACTAAACGTAATTAGGGCTTCAATCTAGCCCTCCTAAAGAGTTAGGTACATAATGAAAATAAAACTAAAAAGAAAAGGGAAAGAAAGAACCAAAAACCGTAACTAGAAGTAGCCTCCAAATTCCTCTCCCCAAAGTGGTGTCTGATCCAGGATGATTATTCTCAAGGTTTAGAGGTCTATTTATAGGGCTTTAGAAGTCCTTGTTACACTAGTAAACCTAGCAAATTTGTAGGTTTAGTCCTATTACAATTGGGACTTGGAAAACCCTAATATGGAAGGAAAGGGCGTTTTGGCCGCAGCTCTTTGTTCTCCAGCGCATGGGTGCGCTCGATCGCAGCCCGTGTGTGCTCGATCGCAAGTGCGATCGATCATAGACCACGTGTGCTAGATCGCAAGTGCAATCGATCATAAGTCAACTGCGCTCGATCGCACTACCATAAATTTCAAGTTTTTCCAATTTCTCTCTTTGAGCCCAAATCTTCCAGATTTACTTCCTTCTCTTCCAAAAGCGTACAAAAGCATGGAAAACACATAAAAGAACTATAATAGCATAAATTAACAACACTTAAGGAATTAAGACATATAAGTTTAAGGGCTAAAATATGAATATTTTGGCACTTAACAGTAAGAGATATCGGTTTTGAAAAACGTTTTCCATCCATTGCTGAGAAAAATTGTTCTTTCAACATGTGCTTCAACACTAGGACTGTAATTGTTGAGCGTCCTATTACCCTTCTTGATTTCACCTTTGGGGAGTATGCTTTCATTCCCCAAATCTTTGAATTTTGAGGTTGGCTATTCGTCACTCAATCTGCCCCAACTATTTATTTGGACCTTGTTCATGAGTTTTACTCCAATATTTTTGCCTATTGTGCTCTTACCTCTTCTCTTACCACTCGGGTTTGAGGAAAAGGTATCTCTTTGACCCCTGAATTACTTTCTCAGATTCTGGATATTTCTTTTGTGGCTAGTAGTCAATTCCCTTATCCCCCAGATACTGCTCCGACTAGAGAATTGTTAGGAGAACTCTTTAAGAAAACTCCTTGGCCTTTTGGTTTAGCTTATTTTCCTGTGAACTCCATTAAGTTGCTTAAACGTATACTTGCTCTTCTAATTATGTGCAATTTTTTGCCTGTACTTCGAAAGACTGATTTCACTCTTGATAGGGCTCAATTTATTTATGCTCTACTTAAAAACCATCGTATCAACTTATCTGCTTGCATCATTGATCTTATGGTTTCGATCAAGACTTCCAACTCGAAAAAAATAGCTCTTTCATATAGTGGTACCATTAGTAAATGTTGTCTCATTTCTCTGTTGTCCCCTATTCTTCTGACCACAATGCCCCTCAACCTAGTCCCCTTGATCAAACTATGGTTCTTAAATCAGAACCACAAAAGAGAAAAAGGTCAAGTGGTCCTTTGTCTTTTCCATCATCTTCGTCTACCCCTCAGGTTTCTTTTGAGGATTCTGGTCTTCTTGTAATGGTGATTGGAGAAACAAAGAATTTGTTTGAAAGTCAATCTTCTTGCATGTGCAACATTCGACGCTTATCAGTGTTCTTTGCTTCTCCATGGCAACTCTATTTATGCTACTAGGATCTAAGGAGAAAACTGATTCTTAACCTTGTGGGACTAGCACTTGGTTTAGCACTTGGGCTTGGGTTTTATCCTCAAGCCCAATGCTCCTTAGACTTAACTTTAGCCCTTTGGATTTAATTCCCTTGGGCCCAAAGTTTACTTACTAGCTACAAGAATTAAAACCAAAAAGCCCAAAGTTTATTTTAATTCTTTAGCCTATAGGAATTAGCTCATAAGCCCAATTGCTCTATTTATAAAATAAAACATCCCAAGTAAATACACATAATTATAACTGAGGCCCAATATATATATACTAGTCAATTTACATCAGCTCAAAGAGGGACCCAAAGGAAAAAATATCATTAGCTTAATAGGTCCGCGACTATATCTACATTGATCATATCACACGACTCTATTTAATCACAATTAATACCACTACATAACTATGACTGCACTTTAATGAATTTTTTGATTTAATCAAATAATACTCGTGACGTACTTATTACGTATGTTACCCCTCCATGGAATCATCCCATAGTCGAACCAAAGTCTATGTATTGTCACTTTGTTCACTACATCTTTCATTGAGTCACTGATTTAACTTCATGATTATCCTTAAGTACCTTGTGAGAAATATTCTCACCTTGTACATGTATAAGTTTCAGTGATACCTATTGAAACACTCAGGCCCGAGCTTCAAGATAATCTTTCCCATTAAATCTAAAACAAGGGGAATGGTCCTTGTCGCTTTGTCTTAGACAAAGGATTTGGATTCCTTCTTGAAATCAGTCTTCCTACAATGCTACATCTGATCACCCAACGTACCGAGGTTAGATCGATCGAAAATAGGTCTCACTCTTTTAATACATCAAAGTAATCTACAATTCACATCTGAGTTCAAAGAACTTCTCAGGATTTAGAGTAAATACTATAAGCCATCTTGCACGTACATCATTGTTAAGACTGTATTAGTAAACAAATGATGACTCACGTGCTCCTGTTCGGTGTATGGCCCAAACTTGCCAATACCCCAACATATCAACCCGAAGCCTACCTACTTCTCCTAACCAAAACAAGTCGTTGATGTTCAATATTTTATAGTCTAGGTGGGGTTCCAAATTCCATTTATGACTACGAACAATTAGTTTATAAGTTGCAAGGACCTTTGAGTATGATCTTCTGTGATACACACACCATCACTCAAATACAATGCATCTTAGGGATCTTACATACATATAATCGAACAAAACACAATCACACATATATGTCATGCAAGAATATAATCGTATATAGACTTGTTCTTTTTCATAATATTTAAAACATTATCCAATCAATTGGAGTTTTGGACACCATTTCCAACAGATGTGTAGTCAACCTGGGTGAGTACAAACTCACATGATACTAGCCATTACTTTTCCCGCATTGTATGACTATTTTTGTGTGTACCAAAACATGCATTTTGCAACTCTCATGAAATACATTTTAGTTGCATTATGAACTCTACATTTAGAGAAAATGTGCTACTTAACAAGAGAATGAGATGATGAGATTTGTAATAGCATATATGTAAAATATGGACAAGACTAATTGCATCGTATGACATGGTACACTGGTACGTGCGGGATAATGGCCATGGGCTTACTATACATGTTAACTCTATGGTCAAATGTGTGTGTGGATATGTTATATGAGCCATGGATCAAATGGTTATTTAATGATCTGCGCAGCCTTAACAGGTGGGTCACTACAAGACGTACATCATTAGTAGCGTGGACCATCTGAGGTCGGACTCGGTCGGGCTGCTAGTGTTATGAACGGTAGCGTACATTGGTCGAGGCATCGACATTGTATTATAGGTCCCTTGGGACAGCGCCAACCCTGCTGAGAAGGGGTAATATCTCGGGTAGATCATACAGTTGAACTATCATTGATTCACATGATTATAACATGTACTATACCTATACTGCATTCATAAATAACTATCATGTTTAAAATGCTGCATACTTATCAAGCAGAGTTTTACTCACTAAGTCTTTAGACTTACCCATTTATTTTACACCCTTCATTATGTGTAATTATGCGGTTTAGCTAGCATATAGGAGGATGGATACGGACAGCCAGCTAGTGGTGGCCAAGGATCTAATTCAGACATGGACCCAGTTTGGCTCAAGTCCATATGGGACAATGAAGGATCCACTCAGGCGGAGATGATTGAGATTTTTATTATGTTAGCACTACATAAGCTTAGGCATTGATCTTGTTATTTCTTAGACAATTATCTTGGGTTCATAATATATTGATGATCGGTCTTTGACTAGTACATTTTAGGATCTATTATGTTATGATGTTTTATCGTTACTCTGGTTGTTATGATTATGGGATTTAATTATTGTTTTCCTATTCCTATGGTTGAAAGTCTTCCGCTGTAGTCTCTCTTGCGAGAGGTTATGATCCCTGAGTCTTGTTCGGACAAGGCTAGGAGGCGAATCATGCAGTCAATTACCAGTTAATTGATTTTCACGGGGTGTTATAGAACAAGTTCTAAAGGGGAAGAAGACTAACTGGAGGACTCAAAGCAGCACGGTTAGTGTATACAATAACTTTAGAACCAATCAAGTATGACCTAAACTTCTCCAAAGCAAATATGATAGCTAACAATTCTTTCTCAGTAGTAGAATAATTTAGCTGAGCATCATTCAAAGATCTAGAAGCATAATATATAGCATGAGGTACCTTATTGATTCTTTGACCTAAAACGGCTCCCAAGGCGAAGTCATTGGCACCGTACATGAGCTCGAATGGAGGGCTCCAATCAGGTGCCATCATTATTGGTGCAAATGGGAGCAGCTTTTTCAATATGTTGAAAGCATCCATGCGTTCGTCAATCCATTCAAACTTGACATCCTTGGCCAGTAGTGCACACAAGGGTCTAGAGATCTTGGAGAAATCCTTGATGAATCTTCTATAGAGCCCGGCATGTCCTAGAAAACTTCTTACACCTTAGGCCATCATAGGAGGAGGGAGTTTGGAGATGATGTCAATTTTGGCCTTATCTACCTCAATGCCCTTGCTAGAAATGGCATGACCCAGCACAATGCCTTGTTGTACCATAAAGTGGCACTTTTCCCAATTAAGCACTAAGCTGCATTCTTCACACCTCTTGAGGACAATCTTTAGATGATGGAGGCATTCAACAGAATTAGAGCCAAAAACACTAAAATCACCCATAAATACCTCAATAAATTTCTCCACCATGTCTGAGAAAATGCTCATCATGTATCTTTGAAAGGTGGCGGGTGCATTGTATAGTCCAAACGGCATCCTTCTGTAAGCAAATGTGCCAAAAGGACATGTGAAGGTGGTCTTTTCTTGGTCCTCTAGTGCTTTTGCAATTCGGTTGTAGCCACTGTATCTATCCAAAAAGAAGTAATATCTATGGCCAGCTAACCTCTCTACCATCTGATCAATGAAGGGCAAAGGAAAATGATTTTTTCGGGTCACCTTGTTCAGCCTTCAGTAGTCAATACATACCTTCCAACCGGTGGTTATTCTTGTACGTACCAGCTCATCTTCTTCATTTTTCACCACTGTGATCCCACTCTTTTTTGGTACTACTTGAACCGGACTTACCGATTTACTGTCTGAGATGGGATAGATAATGCCAACATCCAACAATTTAAAAAACCTCAGCCTTGACTACCTCCTTCATGTGTGGTTTGAGTCTTCTTTGCGCATCCCTAGTTGGCTTTGCTTCATCCTCAAGGAAGATTTGATGCATGCACTTGGCTGGACTTATGCCTTTGATGTCGGTAATAGTCCATCCTAACGTAGTTTTATGCTCTCTAAGAAATCTCAATAGCTTCTCTCCTCTTCCCCCAAACTTAGGTTTGCAGCATCTATCACAGGTAGTGTCTAGTTCTCTCCCAAGTAAGAATATGTCGGATGTTCTGGTAACTGCTTCAACTCCAATTCTGGTGCCTTGACAGTGGAAGGGACAAGAGTAGTATTAGTAGGCACAAGAGTCTCAAAGGGTGGGGTATACTTTCTTGAATGTGGTGGAGAGGTCTCAAGGAGGTGCACAGCTTCAATGATGTCATCAGTAACATCTTCAAAATCTGGCTCAATGTCTTGCCTTGTAAAACCATTAGTGAGGGTGGCCTCCAATGGATCAATATGATGGACCTGAAAAACTCTCTCAATAGCACCTTGAATGATATATACATTAAAGCATTCCAGATTATCTTGGGGTAATTTCAATGCATCAAATATTTTGAATTCTATCTTCTCACCATTTACCTTCATACTCGCATTACCCTTTTTCACACAAATTTTAGTATCAGTAGTTCTCATAAAGGGTCTTCCTAAGATAATAGGCAAAGGCAATGGCATAGGGGATTCTTCCATATCTAATACAATGAAATCAGCAGGTAAAATAAATTGATCTACCTTTACCAAGACATCCTCTAGTATACCTCTCGGTCTTTTGATCCTTCTGTCTGCCAATTGTAAGGTGATTGAAGTTGGTTGAAGCTCCCCCAAACCCAGTATCTCATACATAGTGTATGGTAGCAGATTGACTCCTACTCCTAAATCCAATAATGCACACTCAAAAAGATGGTCACCAATCATGCAAGGAATAGTAAAACTACTCGAATCTTTAAGCTTTGGTGGTAATTTCCTTAACAACACCGCACTTACCTCTTATATTAAAGCCACTGTTTCATGCTCCTGATCTGTAAATGAATACAAAGGATAAGTCTTAGTGGTGTGGTCAGAAGGGGAACATATGGCATATACCTTGACTTGTGCAGCTTGCTGAATGGGAGAGATGTTCTGAGTAGTCATGGCCTTTACAAGCATATCTAGCTTCCTCTCCATGGCAGCCATCTGATTTTGAACTCTACCATTCATGTTTACTTCATACATGCCCTTACTTTTTACTCCATGTCTCCCTCTGGATGAGAATTGTTGGGAGTTCTCGCTTAATGCCTCAAAGAGCTCTATGGCTTCCTCACTATTCTTTTCCATAAGCACACCTCCACAAGCAGAGTCAACAAATACTTTTGTTAGTGTCATTTAAACCTTCATAAAAAGCTTGTACCTTATCATCTTGAGATAGGTTGTGATGTGGACACTTGGCAGCTCATTGAAGTGTTCCCATGCTTCGAAGAAAAGATCTCCATCTCTCTGTTCAAATGTTTGAATCTCCCTTCTAAGTTGCCTTGTCTTTTGAGCTAGGAAAAACTTCTTAAGGAATTTAGTGGCTAACCCATCCCAAGTAGTAATGGGACCTGCAGGCAAGGAATTTAACCATAACTTAGCATTATCTTTTAAATAAAAAGGAAAGAGGATTAACCTGATTCCTTCTAGAGTTAAGCACTGGATGTTTTGAGTCTTACAGAGATCAAAGAACTCCCTAACGTGCAAGTGTGGATCCTCAGTAGGTGTGCCTCTGAAGTGAGTCAAAGTATTGAGTATTTGAGGTGGCAAATTGAAGCTGCCCTGTGCTTCTGGTTGGTAGGCAACGCATGATGGCTGGTTGAGGTTTTGCGAGATGAAAGAATGTTTCATAGGTCTCTGCACTGGCGGTGGATTCAAGACAGCTTCTCCCATTGTTTCCTCAACTTTGAGTTCTTTTGTCTCGGGGTTGTCTCTAGGCCTTTGTCGAATGGTCCGCACAATTTCTGGATCAATTGGAATGACGGTTGAGTCCTGAGATCGACGACCTTGCATGAAGAAGATCTGTTTTTGCAATTACAGCAGCTTCAATGCTGCTGTTTAGAAAATTACGCTCGATCTCTCCTGAGTGTGCGCTCGATCACAGTGCTTGCAGACATAATGCAGAACTGAGACAAATTCCAATTTAGGTAAATTTTTTTAAAAAAAAAAAGAAAAAAGAAAAAAGAAAAAAGAAAAGAAGAAGAAGAAGAAAGAAAGAAAGAAACAGAACCGATTTAAAAGTAAAAATTAAAATAACAAAACTAAAGGGAAAAAAATTCTAAACAGAATTTAACGCAATCCCGGGCAACGACACCAAAAACTTGTTGTACCGAATACTACCTAAATTAATAGATAATAATCGGTACGTTTTAACTCGCAAGTGCACAAGATCAAAACAGTAGTATAGGGTGCAAGTACGAGATCATTCCCATGAGAATAGCTAAAAATAATGCTTAAAATTAATTCCGAAAATAAAACAAGATAAAAGATTGATTTTGAATTAATAGAGATAAAGAAGTAGGACTTTGATATCCACCACTAATCATGCTTAAATAATTCAACAATATGCCAATGTTCCAATCATATCAAGAACACCTAATGTTTGTCAACCTAAGAGCATGGGTGTATACTCCGTAAGCTATTGATCTCCCTAAGCAATGAATTAGGCATGGGTGTCTACTCTAATTCTTTTCTTTCTCAAAGGATTTAGAATGGGTGTCTACTAAGTTGTTCTTTAAGAAAGCATAAATTTGTAGAAATCAACAAACACATGGAGCCTAGGGCATGGGTGTCTACTCCCGGTCTTCTATGTTGATTAATCTAAGAACCCGTAAGGAGATTTTTTTGTCACTCTATTAAGCCCAGGACTCAATCATCCAAATTGACTCAAATAACAAATCCATACCACATGCATATATTGGCCAAGCACATTCATATGAGAAATTCAATAAAACATAAAATAATCAAGTTGAGCATCACAATATGATTATCACAAAGGCGCCAATATTGAAATATTAAAGATACATGATTAGGGCTTCAATCTAGCCCTACTAAAATATTTAGTTACACTTAAGTTTGATGCTAATCATCTTCATAAGAAAATAAAAAGGAAAATAATAAACCCGAAAAACGCTTCCTTGAAGAGCCGTCAATTCTTCTTCTAGAACTTGTCTGGCATTGTCTCCTTTTCCTAGAGGCCTAGAGGTCTATTTATAGGTTTAGAAAAAGCCCTAGAAGTCCTAGAAACCCTAGTAAAGTCGTAGGTTTAAGTCCTAGTTCAATAAAGACTTGGAAAACCTAATTTGATGTGGAAAAGGAGTCTGGCCGCATGTTTTTTTCCTCCAGCGCACAAGTGCGCTCGATCGTAAGGTTGGTTGCTCGATTGTAGTTGTGCGATCGATTTTCTGTGTTGGGTGCTCAAGTGCGGAGGTCAACTTCTTTTGCATGCTCGCTTGCTTGCTCAAATGCCCTCGCTACTTTGACTTTGGCACTCGAGCGCTTCTGCACTCGAGCCCTGGTCTTGTATGCTTGATTGCACACTCCAACTTTTTCCCAAATTGCACTTTAAGTCCAAATTTTCCAGAATTGCGTCCTTTTCTTCAAAAACCTATTAAAATATAGAAAACACAAAAAGAAAGTAAAATAGTACAAACTAACAAAACTAAGAGATTAACAAATATAAATTAAGGGGCTAAAATATGTATATTTTAGCACTTATCACTTAGTAAGTAAACATCACATTAGGGCATGACATGAGCTCATTATTAATAAGCAGAAATAAACATGCACTGTAGGTAAACATTTAAAAGAGGTGCTGACACCGTTAATACACCGTAAAAGTATTGTTTTAGTTAATAAAAGAGTGGTGCATTCTCAGCGGCAATCGCCTAAGTATTTTAATACGGAAAAACTAATGTTTTATAGGTCATAATTATCATATATGGTCTACCCAAGATATTACCCCTTCTCAGCAGTGTTGGCACTATCCTAAGCGACATGTAATACAATACTAGTGCCTTGACCATTGTACGCTACCGTCCATAACACTAGCAGCCCGACCGAGTCCGACCTCTGGTGGCCCATGCTACAAATGATGTACGTCTTGTAGTGATCGCCCATTAAGGCTACGCCGGTCACAAAACATCCATTGGATCCAACGCCCATATAACAACATACACATTTGACCATTGAATCAAGTCTATATAGTAAGCCCATGGCCATTGTTGTGCAAATTTATTTAACTCGCAAGTGCACGAATCAATTGTAGTTTAATGGATTGCAAGTGCGAGGTCGATCTCACAGAGAATTGTATTTTTGAAAGAGCAATTTATATCTAAACTAATTAAATCCTAATCTAGTTCCAAAAAGGGTTTGATTTTTGAGTTTTGAAAATTAAAGGATAAACATAAACAAAATAAAATAAGTAAATCTAAGGATAAAGGTACTAAGGTTTGGGAATTCACACTCACCAAATCATAACAACATACTTTATGTTCATCAATATTAATCTGAAGTTCTCACAAATTAAATCATAGATATGTTTTACTATGCTTCAAAGAATTAATCAAAACCATCTCATGTATCCATTCATTGACCAAATCACAAAAGGAATCCAAATTCAATTGAAACACCAGATGTATCCGTAGAACAAATCACAAGGGATATCCAATTTTTATGAGTTAAAAGCCAAGCAATCAATCATATGAAATTATCTTAAATCATCACATGTATCCTTGAATCACAAGAAATATCCAAGAATCACTCCATACAATTGATTAGAAGTAAAACAATTGAAATATAAAACCCAATAAAATCATAATAATAAAAACTTACATAAAAGTGATTTTGTTCTTCATCGGTGAGGCTGCATCCCCAACCTTAGTTGGGAATTTAGCTCCACATAAAAATAAAATCTAAACCTAAACCTAAACCTAAAGAAAAACTAAACAAAAGAATTTTGCTCTCTGGGATTGTGTCACTTTTCTTGAATGCAAAGAAGTCTATTTATAGGCTTAGGAAAGTCCTAAAAACCTTATTAAACCTAGATAATTTGGAGGTCTGTCTCCCAGTCAAAATAGAAGTCTGAAATCGGAATAGGATTCGTCCACATTTGTGTCCTTTGATTGCGGGGCGATTTTGGCATAGAAACCGTCCGAATTAGGAAAATCCTATTTCATAACAAATTGTAGTATTTTGAGTTAGCTTTCCAATACCGTTTGAATCACTTCAATCCAATATTTGAACGGAGAGTTATGCTCAAAATACTAAGACATGTGCAGAATCTAAATTTGAATCCGATCCGAAATCTTATCCAATCTGAACTTTAATCTGATTTAACCTTTTCTTGGATTTGGTTAGACTTAACCACATCATCTAGGTCTTCTCAAAGTATTCTTTCTTCCAAACTTTGCATTTTTCCCTTTAAAGCTGTAGTTTTTCTTCAATGACTTACAAAATACTAAAAACACAAAACTAACACAAAATATTAAATAACGACACAGCTAAAGGATTAACTAATGTAAATAAAGGGGTCCAAATATGCAATATTTGGCACTTATCAGCCACTATACCGCACGTACCGGTGTACCATGTCACAATGCATCTTATCGACAAGTTATTAAAGCAGTTACTAAGTCATTACAAAAATGTAGACATGCTGATATCATACGCGTGGTCAATCAGCTAACATATCCCATGTTTTTAAAGAAAGTGTTCGTAAGTGTTTACTTACCTTGTTCGCCTGCTCGAGTCCTCCAACATCATAAAACCTTGCTAGAACAAAATACGACACATTATTATGTGCAGTACTAGAGGACTTCTATGAGTATGGTGCTAAGTTTTATCTAACAAAAGGGATTGCTGGACCCTATCACTGCAAATTTGGAGCTAAGGGGTAGATGCCTTCTCCCTGGTCATACGTATAGCCACGAGAGCGTACATTCGGCTAGTGAGTTAGGTATTTTGGCCAACAACTCTAAACTATGTTTTGAGGCTTCTATGAGATCTATGGGCAAATATAAATCCTTCTAGTCTACTAATTAGGCATATACAACGTAACATCATGTTACCATACAATTCAAGGCAATAAAAGAGTGGCTTAAAACTCTTTGAAAACATACTTGGCTTTTATAAGGAAATGGGTGTAAGGGCTTTACCAAAATCATCTTTTTAAAACATGAAACATCATAGTAACAACAAAAGATCATGGAATGGGTAAGAAGTCTACCTTAGGGAATAGCAAAACACCAAGACCTCCTCCTTCTCTCTCAAAATCACCTCTTCTACTAGGATTAGAGTTTTTCAGGGAGTGGGAGAGGCTGATGGGATGAAGGGGGTGTTATATAGGGTATGGGATGTGTGCCTCCTCTGCAAAAAGTGGAGAATGGGTTAAAACTACTTTTCAGGATGTCAGCATACGTATGGGTACTATTATACGTTGGATAAAAGGGTTTAGGCGTACGTCCTAGGTATTGCCTACTACGTCAAAGACTGGTCAACGTACATATGGGTGGTCCCATGGGCGTATGTTTAGTCAGAAAGGGGTGAAACTTGGGTTTTGCCTCAAGGCTTTTTAGGATATCTTGGTTATGTGTGAGGGCTTAGGTCTTTTGTTTTAAAAATATGCTTTATGAAATTTTTAACCAATTAAAACGATTGTTTTTACTGAGGTATCACACTCTCCCCTCCTTATAAAAATTTCATCCTCAAAATTATGGTTTTGAAAGTAAAGAAAAGTCTCTCCTCGTGGGAGGGTTTGTAAAATAGTCGAGAGAATTGGGATATATAAAACAAGACTTTGGAAAGAACCAAAACAATAATGGAATCAAAATAGGCATAGCAAGTTTGACATCTACGGCATTCATATAAGGATAAGGTATAGTAAGTTTAGAAAGGCTGCATACACACCAAAATTGCCACCACCGAGGTGGACTTATAATGTAGCAAAAAATTCATACAAAACACCAAAAGAGACATAAAAGAAGTCATCGTGAGAGTGCTCTAAGAGCGGGATCGCCTATCCTTCCTAGAGCTAGGCTCTACAGATCCTCAACCGGGGGTTCCTCGAGCGCTCGGGCTCCCTCTTCCTCAGTTGACGCTCAGACTGTGAATACCGTAGTCCCTGACGTCGAGGGATCCCATCAAGTAGTTCTACCACAGTGTGAGGATGGCATGGTTCCCTGAATGGATCTTTGGATCTCGTTGAGCATGCTATCCATACGGTTTATACGCTCCTCTCTGCTCACAGACGAGGATGCACCATCAACTGCTGCCACTCTCGGTGCTCGTGGTGGTCTCGGCTCCAGCTCAACTCCTCAGAGGTGAGACTTGCTTGCATTGAGAAATCGCGAGGTCATGCATGCTCTAGGCAGTGGTAGCTCTGTCAGGCCCTCTGTAGATACTCCAACGTGCTTGGCGATCTTGGTGATCAGGGCTCCATATGGAAGGGCGGTGCCCTGGTTGGCCATCTGTAGCCCCTTCATTGCCGCAACGATGAAGGAACCAAAATTGAGAGAGGTTTTTGCTAGGAGAGCATAGAGGCAATGAGATCTCTCAATGGTAATAGAGGTGAGGTGTTGTAAAAAAATTTAATACTCACAAGTGTACGAATAGTTTGCAGTAAAAGGGTTGCAAGTGCGAGGTAGATCCCACAAGGAATTGTGTTCTTGAAAACAAAATTAAATCTAAATCAATCAAAACCTAACCTGGTTCCAAAATTTGAGAAATTGTTTTGTGAACGTAAAATCGAAAGCATAAACTAATTAAAGTGAAAGTAATCTATGAACAAAGCACTAGGGTTTCGGAATCCGCACTTACAAATTCATAACAACATATTCCCATGATCAATAATATTTCGAAAGTACTACAAATCTTAGGTATGTTTTACTTTTCCTTCAAAGAATTAATCAAAACCATCCCATGTATCCATCCATCACACAAATTACAAAAGAAATCCAATTTCAATCAAATCATCAATTGTATCTGTAAATCACAAAAGATATCCAATTTTCAATTAAAACATCAATTGTATCCATAGAATAAATCACAAGGGATATCCAATTTTTTAACAAAGAAAACCATGCAATCAATTATGTGAAATTATCTCAAATAATCAAGTGTATACTTGAATCACAAAAGATATCCAAGAATCATTCCACAAAATTGATTTGAAGTAAAATAATAGGAAAATCAAACCAATACATTGGAAAATATCATATACATGGAAAGAATGTTGCTAATCATAAGTGAGGCTTCATCCTCAACCTTATTTGAGGGTTTAGCCTCTCATGAAATTGAAAGACAAACCAAAATTAATTGAATCCATGAAAATTGAGATGCTTACAAATTGAAAACCCCAAATTTGAGATCCAAAAGCTAGGAAACCCTAAACTCTCTTCTTTCTCCTCTGAAATTTCGTACTCTGCAATCTCTTCTAAAATAATCTGAGATCTTTTCCATTTATAGGCTTTAATCTAGGTTTGGTTTTAAGCTAAAAACTGGTGCCAGGTCAAACAAGTGTGCTCGATTGCACACTTGGTGCGCTTGAGCACTGCTTGCTTGGGCATAGGCGGGGGTGCGCTCAAGTGCTCCGTTGTTGGGCTCGAGCGTAGACGCGCTCGAGCATAGAATCATGATCTCGATCCCACTTCCGTTTGTAGCTCTTTTTGCAAACTTTGCAACTTCCACAAAAAGATTGCATTTTTCCCTTAGCAACCTGCAAAACACAAAACTAGCACAAGACATGGAAATAGAAGACAACCAAAGGATTAACAAATACAAATTAAGGGGTCCAAATATATAATATTTGGCACACATCAAACACCCCCAAACTTACATTTTGCTAGCCCCTTAGCAAAACAAAACGAAAAATAAAATGAAAGCATGAAACATAAATCCTCTGTCGTAAGAGAAACGATTGCATTTAGCATATGCAACAAGCCTTTTAAACCCCTAGGCATCCCTAGTGGACAAGTGAAGTCTCGTGAGGGTTTAACAGAAATGATACCCACAAACATTGCAGCACTATGTTGTTAACAAGAATGAAGTTTCACACAAACCATGGTTCTTATTCATGAGCAAGCTTAAAAAGACAAACACCATCATCACAATCAAAAGAGAATCCAAAATCAAATCACTCATAAATGGACAATTGAGACATCATATGTTTCGATAAGTGCAAAGTGAAATTAGTATACAATCATGAGGCTTTCAATTTAAATTCAAAACAAGTTACTCAAAATTTGTAAGAATCCCTAACAGATGAAACAACCAAGGCAAGATAAGCATTTTTCTAACTTTTTTTTTTTTTTTTTTCTTGTCTAGGCTGTGCAATGTTTAACTCCCTTAAGCTTTCTAATTGACCCATGTAACAAGTGTTAGCAAACTTGTTACATTACGAAGCCAAACTAGCAATACCATCAATCAACTCGAACTTCACCCCTTTTGACGCAAACACTCAATGCTTAATGATGCAAGAGGTCCGGTTACTCTATGAAAAACTCAAAATGATCTTCTCTTTTTTCTTCTTTCACTTTTTTTTTTGTTTTTTTGTTTTTTTGTTTTTTTTTTCTTGCAAGCCAAGGTTATTCATCAATAGGTCATCCAAATCTTAAAGGCACATGATTAAGCTCAAACAACATACCTCACAGAATCCATGCTAATGTGCTCATTAAAATTCAACCCAAAACAAGTGAAAGCTCCTTTACCCAAAAATAAATCAAAATACTCAAATTCCTAATGACATGATGATGTGTTCAACACTTTAAGCAAGCCAATGAAATGCAAACCATAGTTATAGTTTAATTGAAACTTGACAACAACATAGCACACTTTTTTTTTTCTTAGGCACGAAAAATTGAAACAAACAATAAGAAAACAACAAAGAAAATTGGACAACGGTGTCTTTCCATACCCCTAAACTTGAATCACACATTGTCCTCAATGTAGGTAGAAATACAATACTGAGAGGTGAAGAAAACCGGAGTGTGTAGAGAGAGAACGTCCCCCAAACTTACTCGTGAAAATACCTGTCCTAAAAATCACAACAACACAAAAACAAACACAAACGAAACAAAAACAAATGACAAAAAATAAAAGGAAAGAGGGGTGCCTCCCACAAGCGCTAAGTTTACTGTCTTCAGCCAGACTTTCCACAACAGATGTTCAGTTAGAAGAAGCAGGGTCCTCCAAGGGCATTTCTTCAATCTCCAGGATCTCCAGTTCGAGGAATGGCTTCAACCGTTGACCATTGACCTTGAGAGTATTTCCACTCTAAGGATCCTCGATGTCGATGGCTCCATGAGTAGAAATTGCATGCACTATGAATGGTCCAGTCCATCGAGACTTGAGCTTACCTGAGAATAATGTGAATTTTGTATAAGAGGACTTTTTGACCAACTTCAAAAGATCTTAAAATGTTTTGGTCGTGAGCCTTCTTCATCTGAGATTTGTACAGCTTGGCACAGTCGTAGGCATCATTCCTCAATTCTTCTAACTCATTGAGTTGGAGCTTCCTTTGATTGCCAGCCTCGGAGAGATTGAAATTTGGCTGCTTGATAGCCCAATATGCTCGATGCTCCAATTCCACAGGAAGATGACAAGCCTTGCCATACACAAGTTGGTTGGGAGACATGTCAATCGTAGTCCTGAACGCTGTCTGGTATGCCCACAGTGCATCATTAACTCGTAGAGACCAATCTTTTCTTGTCGGGTTCTCCATCTTCTCAAGTATCCTCTTGATTTCTCTGTTGGATATCTCGACTTGACCATCTGAGGATTGTAGGGAGTTGCAACTTTATAAGTGATACCATACTTCTTCATGAGTTGCTCAAAAAATCTATTACAGAAGGGCTTCCCTTCCTTCCATCACTGATAATGGCACGTGGTGTCCAAAAACGTGCAAACACATTGTCCTTCAGAAATTGCAGCACAACTCTATGATCATTATGTTTCCAAGTTGGTGGAGGCCAAGGAATGGCCTCCACCGACTTGGAAACATAATCAACCGCCACAAGGATGTAGAGGTACCCATAAGAATTAGGGAAGGGTCCCACAAAGTCAATGCCCCAAACATCAAAAAGCTCCACAATTAGGATCAGGTTCAATGGCATCATATTCCTTCTTCCAATACTCCCCAATTTCTGGCATCTCTCACAAGCTGAACAATAGTCATGAGCATCACGAAAGATGGAGGGCCAATAGAATCCACTTTCAAAAATCTTCGCAACAGTCTTTTTAGAACTAAAGTGGCCTCCACATGCATGATCATGGCAAAAGGAGAGGACATTTTATTGGTCACTCTCAGGAATGCATCTTCGTATAATCTGATCTGGGTAGTATTTGAACAAGTAGGGATCATCCCAAAAGAAATACTTCACCTCAGCCAAGAATTTTGAACTGTCTTGCTTGGTCCAATGTGAGGACATCTGAGCAGTGACAAGGTAGTTCACAATGTCTGCGAACCATGGTGTAGGATTTTGGGACATGTGCATCAGTTGTTCATCAGGGAACATCTCAACAATGGGCACAGCATCTTCATTGAAATCCACAATCAGCCTAGATAAGTGGTCAGCTACCACATTCTCGAAACCCTTCTTGTCCCGAATTTCAATGTCAAACTCCTCCAGCAACAGAATCCACCGGATGAGACAAAATTTAGCATCTTTCTTGGAAAAAAGATATGTCAAACCAGCATGATCCGAGTAGACCAAGACTTTAGACCCTAGCAAGTAAGATCTAAACTTATCCAAAGCAAACACGATTGCCAACAACTCGTTTTCAATGGTAGAGTAGTTGAGTTGTGCATCATTCAGGGTCTTGCTGGCATAGTAGATGACATGAGGAAGCTTCTCCACCCTCTGCCCCAAAACAACTCCCATAGCATAATCAGAGGCATCACACATTATCTCAAAAGGCACATCCCAATTGGGTGGTTTAATGATTGGTGTGGAGGTTAAGGTCTTCTTCAGGATCTCAAAGGCTGTATGGCACTTGTCATTGAAAACAAAGGGAGCATCTTTTGCAAGCAGGCTGCACAAAGGTCTTGCAATCTTACTGAAGTCCTTGATGAATCTTCTGTAGAATCCTACATGTCCCAAAAAAGATCAAATCTCTTTCACTATCCGCGAAGGCGGAAGGTTGGAGATCAAATCCACCTTGGCTTTGTCAACCTCAATACCTTTGTGGGAAATGACATGCCCCAAAACAATCCCTTGTTTTACAATGAAGTGGCATTTCTCCCAATTAAGAATCAAGTTCTTCTCCGTACACCATACCAACACCAAGGTGAGATGGTGCAAACACTCCCCAAATGAAGACCCAAAAACCAAGAAGTCATCCATAAATATCTCCTGGTGACGTTCAACCATATTTGAGAAAATGCTAATCATGCACTGCTGAAAAGTAGCAGGTGCGTTGCACAACCCGAAAGGCATACGGCAGTAGGCAAACGTACAAAAAGAACAAGTGAATGTGGTCTTCTCCTGGTCTTTGGGATCCAACAGAACTTGATTGTAGCCAAAATAGCCATCAAGGAAACAGTAATAAGCATGACTGGCCAATCTTTCCACCATCTAATCAATGAAAGGTAAAGGAGAATGGTCTTTTGTTGTAGCAGAATTCAACTTCCTGTAATCAATGCACACTCTCCATCCCGACTAAACGTGGGTTAGGACCAACTCATTATCCTTGTTCTTGATCACCGTAATACCCGTTTTCTTGGGCACCACATGAATGGGACTCACCCATTTGCTGTCAGAAATTGGGTATATGATTCTTGCGTCCACAAGTTTGATTACCTCAGCTCAAACTACCTCTTGCATGGCCAGATTCAACCATCTCTGTGGCTCGTGAGAGGGTTTAGCATTTTCTTCGAGATGAATCTTGTGTGTCACCACTGTAGGACTGATTCCCTTGATGTCTCCAATAGACCATCCTGTGGCTTCTTTATGCTCTTTCAAAACATCCAACAACTTCTGTTCTTGAGCATCATCCAGTTCGGAAGCAATGATCACAGGCAACGACTCAGTAGGACCAAGATATTTGTACTTCAAAGTGTCAGGTAGAGGCTTCAAATCTAGCTTGACAGGCTCAGCCACGGATGAAGATGGCTCGAGGTATGATGTCTCAATGGTTTCCCAAGTATCAGTCTTTATCTCCTGAGTTAAGTCCAATGAGGCATCAGCTTGCTCAAGTAATGTGTCAAGGTCCATATCACCTCCAAATTCAGTAAGGCACTCTCCCAAAGGGTCGTCAATACTTGGTTCATTGACAAACTCCTCCACTATTTCCTCAATTGAGCACACACTTCCGACCCCCTCATATTCAAATGGCTGCCTGCTGATATCAAAAATGTTTAGCTCCACTGTCATGTTCCCAAAGGATGTCTTCATTACTCCAATCCTACAGTTGATTAAGGAATTAGCCGTACCTAAAAAGGATCGCCCTAATATCACTAGAATTTGGATCTCCACATTTATAACCGGTTCTGTGTCTAAGAAGATGAAGTCCACAGGGTAGTAGAACTTATCAACTTTGATCTATACATCTTCAATGATTCCCCTCGGGACTTTTACAAATCTGTCGGCCAACTGAAGTGTCATTGAAGTGGGTTTCAGCTCTCCTAATCCTAGCTGAACATAAACTGAATATGGTAGAAGATTCACACTAGCCTCCAAATCCAGCAAATCTCTTTCAACTTGGTTGTCACTTATCATGCAAGCAATTGTAGGACATCCAGGGTCCTCATACTTAAAGGGATTTGCATTGAAGAATGGAGCTGACTTGCTCAATCAGGAAAGCTTTCTTGGGAACGTTTGTCCTTCTCTTGATAGTGACCACATCCTTCAAAAATTTGGTGTGCGATGGCACTTGTTGGATGGCATCTAGGAATGGAATGTTGATCTGAACTTGTTTAAACACCTCAAAAATGTCTTCGAACTTTGAGCCTTTCTCGGTAGCCATCAGTCTTTCTGGAAAAAGAGCTTTGGGGACAAACTTCTTGGGAATATCCTCAACAATTGGAATGACAGTGTCCAGTCCAGCATCTCTTGCAGGCTTGTCATGGCTTTCTTCCTCTTTTGCCGCCTCAGTGGTCTCTTCAGGCATGGCCACTTGATTATTCACTTGCTTTCCTAACCTCAAAGTCGTAATGGCCTGAACATGCTCCTGTCCATGAGTAGGTGCCGAGGAACTTCCAACAACAAATTGCCCTTTTGGGTTGGACGTAGGTAGACTAGGGAACTATCCTCTTTCTCTCTTCCCCAAGTGATTGGCTAGCTGGCCAATTTGCCCTTCCATCTTGCCAATAGCTTGAGTGTTGACCTGAGTGAGACCTTTTAACTCCATAGTGGAATTCTTAAGCTCCATAATGGAATTCTTAACCTCTTGTATGGACTGGCTATTCGATTGTATGACCTGGGAGTTGAGCATGTTGGTTTTGTCACATCTCTTGCCTGAATTCTTTAAACGTGTCTTCCAATGATGACTATGGTGCAGGCTATGGCACTTGAGTGGTGGATTGAAAAGCAGGAGGTTGGGCTTGGTGAGATGACCGAAACTAATTTTGAGATTGTGGATGGAATCCCGGAGGGTATTGATTCTGACCTTGAGTAGAGGTACCTCCTTGATTAAGTGGTTAATTCTGCTTCCAAGAGAAATTGGGGTGATTCCGCCACCATGGATTGTAAGTCTTAGCAAAAGGTCCACTTATGGGTTTCCTATAATCATTGAAGGCATTGACTTGCTCCGTAGGATGCTCAGCAAATGTTGACAGAGATGGGCAATTTTGGGCAAAGTACATCGGGATGGCACGTAACGAACATACATAAACTTGGTAAGTATCTACAGCAATCACTGGTTTGTTCAAAGCAATAGCTTCAACCTTACGCATGAGATCCTTGAGTTGCCTCCTTATATTAGCATCGTCCTTCACCTCATAGAGGCCTCCCTTCTTGGGGGAAGCGGAAGACTTACCCTGACGACTTGAAAAATCCCACTGTTGTGAACTATCAGACAGTTCATCCAACAACCTATAAGCTTTTTTCCTTGTAAGATTCAAGAAACCTCCACCATTCATGGACTCAATCATGTTAAGCTGTGGTTGAGTAAACCCATTGTAGAAAAATTGAACGAGCCTCCAAGTCTCAAAACCATGGGGTGGACACTTCATAGTCAACTCTTTAAACCTCTCCCAGCTTTCAAAGAATTTCACCTCCTCATCCTGACTAAAACCACTGATCTCTCGACGACATTCATTGATCCTGAATATTGAGAAGAATTTATTGTAGAACTTGCTCAGCAAAATTTCCCAAGAGGTGATGGATCCAGGCATGTTGGAGTGTAACCAAGTTTTTGCCCTACCATGTAGGGAAAAAGGAAACAGCCTAAGACGCACCGACTCATCAGAGAATCTTTGAAACCTGAATGTATCACACATCTCCAAGAAAGACTTCATATGAGTGTATGGATCTTCATTCTCTAGACCTTGGAAAGCAGGAAGGACTTGAATCACATTCGGCTTCAAGTCAAAGTGAGTGGCATTGGTAGCAGACAACACTATGCATGATGGAGTGTTGGTAGTGATGGGTGCAAACAACTCCCTGAGGGTCCTGGGTGGATCCCCATTCTCAATTCGTTCTCCCATCTCAGCAGACTTTTCTGAATCAAACCCTAGTCGCAAGGGTTGCCCTATTTAAAGGGAATGATACTGTCTCAAACCCATTTTTGCCAACATTTCAAAAACACTAGACATAAAAAGAGAGAGAAAGAGAACAAAAAGAAGAGAGAGAGGGAGGTCTTCATCCCTCAAAGCTTGGAGACCTTCTACGTTGAGGTAAGAAGCTTAATCTATACATTTTGTAACGCCCCAGTGAAATTAATTAACTGCTAATTGATTGCATGGTTTGCCTATCAACCTTATTTCACAAAGAACAAGACTCAAGAATCTCATCATCTCCGAAGAGAGTCTGCAGCGGAAGACTTTTAACTAAGGGACAAAGAGTTGTAATTTAAATCCATGATCACAAATAACTAGATTGAAACTTAAAGTAAGATAACATCGATTAGCTCCCAAGTGTTGCGGTAAAATACCAATCATCCAAAATATAATACAAACCACATATAATTATTCTAAACAAAATCAAAGCTGTATTTAACCAAATACAACATGAAAATAATCTCAATCATGTCCTAACAAGTAGCCATGTCGGCATCCCACATGGATTTAAGTGAGACATGGTCCAAGTCCTCAAAAATGGCCCTGATCAAATCCCTCACAACCACCAGATGATTCCCCTAATCCATCTCCTACTAGACTTGCTATAAAAGCGTAGATATACATATGGAAGGAAAATGAATACAATAGTAAGTCCGATGACTTAGTGAGTAAAAATACACATGACGTATACGTCATTCTCACAAGGTACATGAGAATAAGCATGAATTTAAATCAGCAACTCAAGGAAAAGAGATAGTGAACAAAGTGACAGTACATAGACTTTGGTTTGACTAAGGAATGATTTCATGGAGGGGTAATATGCAATAAATAAGTACATCATGAGGATTAATTGATTAAGTCAAAAAATACTTATTAGAGTGCAGTCACAATTAATTCAATTAAATAATTGTGATTAAAGATAGTCGTGTGATATCGTCTAGGTAGACATGATCATAGGCCTGTTGAGCTAATAGAATTTTTTTTCTTTAGGTCCCTCTTTGAGCTATTGTAAATTGACTAGAATTTATATTGGACCCGAGTTATATATTTATTTACTTTGGATGTTTTATTTTAAATAAAACATGGGCCAAAAGATTTATTAATCTTATTGATTAATTGGAGAATTTGGACTTGAGGAATTAAATAGAGCATTGGGCTCATAATTTAATTTTTACATACTAAAGGCTTGCAAATAAACTTTGGGCTCAATAGAATTAATTATACGGTCCAAAGTCAAGTCAAATGAGCATTGGGCTTGAGGATAAAACCTAAGCCCACCCCAAGTACTAAACATGTGGAGATGGGCTAGGGCTTCAGGTGCATGGGGAGAATTTTTTCTCCCCATGGACGTGTGGTGATAGGGGCAAGGGAGGTCATTTTGACCCCCTTGGCCGTGTACTACAAGATTAGGATTTCGAATTCCAGTCCCACATGGTTTAGTTCTCTTTGCCTCATGGGATCCCAATATTATAAATAGAGTTGCCATAGTGAAGCAAAAATCACTCCACTCTCCGCAAAGTAATACATGGCTAAGGAGAGATTTTTCTCTCTCTAGTTTTTTTCTAGATCTTGAGAAAAACTTTGTGAGCCCACACTCACAGTCATGAAAGAGAAAATCTAATGGAGGAATTGTGTCCTCAATTGTTCGAAGATATTGAAGTTCTCAAATCTTAATTAATTTCAAGATTACCAATATGTTCTTCATGAACACTATGAAGATCATCAAGATGTTCTTCAAGTTCATCAAGAATGCGAAGAACACAAAGAACATGGGATGAGTATTGACTCATACTATGAGTATGCAAGTATGCTCAAGCTTCAATTGCTCAACCCCACACCTTTGAAAGAATTGATGCACACTCCTACACCCTAATGCCTAGGAGAGGCCGATATGTTTGTCTTGAATCTTGTCATGTTTGTCTTGAGGGCTAAAGGTCTTCGGGATTTTTTTATTCTACTGCGTAAAAAGTAAAATTTTTGAAGTTTACACAATTGATCCCAACAACTAGGAGGCGAACCAGTGAGTTAATTACCAGTTAATTAGTTTTTTGAGGCGTTACAATTAGTCCTTGTTGGTGCCATGGAAGATATTGAAGGCTTGACTTGTATCCTTGCTTGTAGGGTGTCATCTCTGCCTATCAAGTACATGTTCCATTGGGAGCTTTATTAAAGGCAAAATCAATATGAGATGGTATTATTAAGAAAATGGAACATCAATTCGTTGATTGGAAGCGGTTTATTTGTCTAAAGGTGGTAGTGTCACTCTCATTAAAAGCACTCTTTCTAATTTGCCTACTTATTATTCGACAATTTTCCTCATCCCTATTTGTATTGCTAATTCTATTGAGAAACTTCAATGGTATTTATTGTGGTGCAAAGTCAATAATGAATTCAAATTCCATCTAGTTAGTTGCTCTAAGACTTATACTTTGATTTCCTCAGGTGGTGAATTTCAAAAATTCAAAGGGATTGGTGAATTTCTCTTGACCTATTAGATTCAAGGTGGGTGATAGGTCTAAGATCATATTTTGGCATGGTGTGTGGATCTTTGTAGGTAGCTTTCTCATAGTTATTTAATATATCTAGCTTTAAAGAGGCATTGGTGATAGATTATTTGCAGTTTTCTAGCAACATTTTACAATATAACATCAACTTTACAAGATTAGTGCATGATTGGGAGGTAAAGTGAATTACCTCCTTCTTTAATCTTTTGTACTCTTAGGTTGAGACAAGGTGGCAAGGATAAAATCTATTGGATCCCTTTGTGGTCCTATCTTTTTTTACTATGCGCTTATTTCTCCCGCTGGCTACCCTTTTCTTTGAAAGAGCATTTGGAGACCAGTCTCCTTTGAAAATGGCAGAAGACAACATTAAGGAGGATTTTAACTTTTGATAACTTGAAAAAAGGCATGTCATAGTGATTAATTGGTGTTGTATATGTAAGAAGAGTAAGGAAAAAAAATAAACGTTGATCATCTTTTGCTCCACTGTAAAGTGGATTTGTTTAGGATAGAGTGAATCATGCCCCAGCAGGCTTTTGGAGAAGTCAATTTGGAAGCCACTACAATTTAAAAGTTTGAAAAATGGTTCCTCCGTGCTAAATGTGATTTCTTTGGGGAGAAAAAAAAAGTGCAATGCTCGAACTTCGAAGATTGTGGGACGACAATTATGACAATTATAATGAAAAATCATTATGTTCAAATCTCTTTATATTTGGATAATTGCTAGCAAAAGTTCTCGTTTTCTAATTTCTTAGAATTTATGGATTTGTGTTCTTAATTGGGTGCTTTTCTTGTATACTTCTCGTGCACTTGGTTCATACTCCTCGCTTTTTTATTTATTTATTTATTTTTAACTCTTTTTTTTTAATTTTTTATGAGAATGAATTACTCATAAAAGAAAAGAGAAAATGCATTTTACCCACCTAAAATTTCACTACATTTGCAATTTGGTCTTTAATGTTTAAAAATTAGCAATATACTCAGATAAAATATGAAAAATTTGTAATGTGACCCATATGTACCCATTTCTGTTTAAATTGACTGAAAATTTTGCACGTGCATTTTTTTTTCTACTTTCAAAAATTGTCCCATATTTTTGACAGAATTTCAAAAATACAGCCAATTAAAAAAAAAAAAAAAAAAAAAGAAGAAGTGGCCATAGCCACCCCTTTGGCCATTTGGGGGTGGCTAGGTGGCCTTTGAGGGCAGCCAGGCCAAGCCCATTTGACCGGATTGGGGGTCGTGAGGTGGCCGAATTTTTTTTGCATTTTTTTTTTTAAAAAAAATAAATAAATATAAAGACAATTAGGTCTTTTTAATAATTTATGTTAGAGAAAACGGAAATGATTGACGGATGGGTCACATTGAAAAATTTTTGATACTTTGTTGAAGTACATTGTCAAATTTTAAACATTAGATGCCAAATTGCAAATAAGGTGAATATTTAGAGAGGTAAAGTGCATTTTCCCCTAAAAGAAATAATGAAGAATGAAGTAAAGATATTTCTAAAGCATCCAATGAGAATGAAAAATTCTTAAATGACAACCAAATCAGTCTTAAACTTTGAGAATTACATAAAGGAGAAGCCTCAACAGAAAAGAAACAAAAAAGTAATGTTTTCCCACACATCAGTATCATCATTTCGTACGAGGAAATCACTTGGTGGAGATCATCATGTATGGCATTGACTTGAGTTGACGTGAACAAAGCTGCTCATTTATTTGTCTGAATTTCTCTTTAAGCCTCTTAATCTGCAAAGGCACAAGCACATTGGTCAAACCAAAGAGAGTGCCAAATTTGACAGTCTAGAAGAAAGACTGGAATACCCTTTTCAGCTCAATCTCTGTATCACGCTTCCGCAGGTGCAGTGAGTGTTGCAGGTTGGTGATGTCAAAAATACTATCCAAGTCATCTTCAAAAGCAGATTCCAAATCCTCCCGGAGGAGTGCAGGCAACTTGTCTACAACCGGCATTAGCAGGAAGCAGTTGAACTGTAAAAGGCTCATGCAAATAGGAGAGATGTGAAAAGAAGATCTTCATGAATATATGAAACCAAATCATATCCTTTTCCCATTATATGTTTTATACATATAGCTTAATGTCAATGTTGTAATACATCAATCTATAATTTAGCAACTAAACAATGTAGCGGCAAGGAAAAAAAAAAAAGGAAATTCTTCATACTAATTACGAAGAATAACAAGCAGGATATACATACAAACCTTTAATTCTGCAGATGCCAAGAAATATTCTTTTATGCCATGAAATATCTGTTGTACCAAAGCATAAACAAGCCTTTCGGATGAAGGAGCAAGCCTCCGATTCCAAAGTGTGCTATCCAGAAGATCAGCCAGCCTTGTTTCTGTTGTCTGAACAGAAGAGGTCGAGTCGGTGCTTGAGGCCAGATGACTGAGCTTTACATCCCCCTTTGGTTTAGTGTCCTGCTTCTCATTGCCAACAGACCCCAACATCGAATCATGGGAAAGTCCAGCAGACACAGGATTACCGCCCATTGTGGGTTGTTCTGGTCCTCCAAATGAGTCTAAAAATTGGCGTAACCCAGCCCGATTCTAAAAAAAATTGATGTCGATAGTTACATATGATTAGTAAAGCAGAAACTAACTACTTTTTCCATGTTCTTGGCATTTAACTGTTGAGTCCCATGGAAATGAAATCACTCATGTTTTATTCTGGTTTCTTTAGCATTGGAAGGCACTAAGATATCCCGACAATATGTACATGCACATGCACACACATATGTGATGTTTAACATCAGAAGGCATGTGCACACCAGCGACAGCAAGACTCTTTGACATCTCAAGGCAGAAATACATCCTTTCCATATGCACTATATAGACAAAGTTAAATTACACAAACACATGCATATACGTAAAACAATTATCAAACATACCCAATGCTTTTAGCCCATTTTCAATTAGATCAAGTATATTTTTCAATCAGCTCCTTGAGCTTTCCCCCGCTTTGATCAACTTCCTCCTTCCCTATTTCGTTAACTTTGCTAATGAAATTTTGAAATTTCAATTATTCCCAAAAAAGAAGAAAGAATTGCACACAAAAAAAAACAAAAAGAAGAAGAAGACGGCAGGGCCACTATGTAGTCTATGTCTCTCGCTAGAGCCACCACCTTTTGAGATGGTGACACCACTGTTGGAATTGTTGTTGCGGCCATTATAGTGGCAGCGGTTGTGGCAAACTAACACTCGGTTGCTGGGGTTCAGCATCGCCATCTTCTACTTCTTTATCCTTATTCTTTTTCTTTCTCTTTTTCTTTTGTGCGTTTCTTCTTCTTCTTCTCTTTTTCTTTGTTTTGGCTTTCTTACGTAATTTTTTTTCTTTTTGGACACAATTGGAATTTTAAAATTCCAGTTAGTAAAGTTAATTGAATTAGCATGGAGGAACTCACAAAAAACGGAAGAAAGCACAAGGAGCTGATTGATAAAATTAAGAACCTACAAAGTTAATTGAGAACTGGCTAAAGTGAGAAAAATAAAAATAGAAATAAATAGCAAATATAAAATATAAAACAAGAAAACAATATTACTCCATCATCTAACTTGACAAAAAATAAACAGAACGAAAATATATATTTAACGCTTATGAAAACTCCTGGAATTGGTATATATACCTAGCATAGGCTAATCTACAGAAAAAAGTAAACAGTTGGAAATGCAGTATAAGAAGAATTGGATTGGCTATGTTCATGGAGACTTAAATGCCTCAAAGCAAAATATATTAACCTTATTGTGGAGGGACCAAGTGACATAACGAGTGGTGCTTATTAAATCCTCCATGCATCTGCAGCAAAAGCACATGGAACAATGACTATAGATATCAGGGCAAAGCACAAGAGACAATCTTAGCCAAGCATCATGTACAGACAAAATCGAGAACATCTCATGAAAACCTAAGCATCTGCAAAAGGTGGAATAATACAAAACTAAGATACTCTTTGACCAAATATGACAACTTTCAGGTTCTTTTGCAACCTCTATAACCAGTATGCACCACCCTCAATAGAATTAAAAAATAATAACAAAATCAAAAATAAACTAAGCGACAGAAGTTCATGAAAGAGTTCCAAAAGATAAATGGAAAATATAATTTTGATGCATTTGTAAAATTCAACAGCTGAAAGCGTTCCACTACTTATAATTTGACAAATGTCCAAAGATAACCATAATGGAAAGAATCAGCTAACCCACTTGTAAATCATCAACTGGGTTCTGCTACAGATACCTGGGATAAATCCCTGCCTTCAGACATCTTCCCATATAAAAGGAAGCATAGCTAAATCACTATAGGCTTGAAAGAAATCAAATCCTAATTGGACTTCAACATGACTATCCATTTTGTTGCTTGATTGCTAGTGCAAAAGAAATGGTGTACAATACATTAGATTCAACAGACCTCAAATACTATACACTTTAACTTTGGGGTAGGACTGTGCATATCAACCGCCTACCGGCTACCAACCGCCAACAAGCCGCCTACCGGCCGTAATGGCACTGCCACCGATGACCAGAGGCTGGTAGGCAGTAGAAGAAAATCATTACCAACATTAGTCAGTTTGGTTGGCAGTATAAGATTTTTGGATAGTCGGTTAACCGACCTGAACCGACAATCTACTTTTTAATATAGATATATTAATCAATACAACATCGTTTGTCACAAAACAACACCGTTTTATCCCCTTTATATTTATCGCTTATGAAAACCCTAACCAAACTTAGATTCTCTCATTCTCACACACTTTTTCTCAGAATTTCTGCTCAAAGTCTCTCTTGCCTTCGCACCGTCGTCCCCCTCTCTACTCCGCCACTGTCCTACTTCACTCTCAGCCCTCATCAGTCATTAGTCGTCATCCATTAGCCCATTCCGACTACCAACCGTCACTATCACCAACTTGGCAATGATGGATGGTAACAGATAGTGACGACGGTATTACCCCCTTATCAAAAAAAGTCAATGAAAATACCAACTTACCAACAAGGGGTGGGGCGGGAGGTGGAAGAGCCCCTACTGTCCCTGTTTTATCCAACTCCCACCCCTACTTTGGGGTCATCTTTTTAAAGGCATTAGGCATTTGGGAAGCTATTTGTCTAGAGGTTTGAGTGGAGACTATTAGCTTGGAAGGCAAAACCTATGGGGAGGAGGAAAACCACTCATATTAAAAAAATAGGAAAAATGTAAAATTGGTCCCTGTGGTTTGAGGTTTTGACAAATAGCTACATGAGATTTAAAAGTGACTAAATATTCCTTAGTGTAAGCCCCAAAAAAAAAAGTCATTGCCTTTAGAAAAGTTAATAGAATATGTTAATGAGTCATATCAGGACCAATCATTTTGTGACATGTGTCATTTATAATAAAACAAATATTAAAATATGAAAAACAAATATTCAATTTTTTTACAAAAAAAAAAAAAAGAAAAAAAAGAAAAAAAAAGAAAGAAAGAAAAGGCAAAAAAAAATTGTACAAAGAGCTAATTCAAATCTCCTTGAACTTTGATTCTTGGCGATTTATGTCAAAAACAAGAGACACCCAATTGAGACAGGTTTTTAGATCCCGTTTTAGGAACCTTTGATCCCAGCAACAAACACGCTTAGGGATGCACAACACAATTCCAAGTCTCACGAGAGAGAGAGAGAGGAGGGAACTTTGACTTTTTTCTTTTTCTTTGCACAATCAATGGTGTCTCACAGAAGAAAAAATTGAGCCTATCAATTTTACTCTTCAAGAAAACCACACAAAGATCGATGGCTTGACAAAAAGAACCAATTGTGACCCAAAAACCTAGAACCCACCAAAGCTAAAGAATAGACCTCTTAAGCAAAAATGTAGAGTCAACTAGCTCTATAAATTTTCCCTGCCCAAAAAAAAAAAAAATTTCTCATGAAACTGAATAATTGTAATTGTACTAAATAATTGTAATTGCACTCTAATATTTATGTTTTGATTATTCAAATACTCCCAATGACTTCTTATCTTTTGCATTTGACCATTGCATGAAATAATTTGTAGTCGAATTAAAGTCATTAAATAATTGTCACTTTAATTCACTACCTCTTGAGCCTTGAGCACCCAATTTAATCCCATGATTATTATTGTAGTTGTGAAATCTAATTTCACTTTGTATATATAGTTTGAGCAACTCTTACTAAAACATTCAGGCCGAGATTAAAAATAACCAATTTCATTAAATCTATATCATGGGGATATTTCATATTGCTCTGATTAAATCAAAAGATCATGAATTCCATCTTGAGCAATGTTCCCACAATGCTACATGTGATCACCCAAACACACCGAAATTGACCATGAAATATCCCACTCTTAAATGTATTTAAGTGACCTAAACTTCACATTTAAGTTCACATTCCTCTCATAGTTATTTGTATCGACAATCATTATGATAGAAGTCATGCGGTTCGTTCAGTGCATTGTAACTGCACCAACATATCAATCACAAGTCCCTACTTCACATGATAAAGATAGATCATCATAATTGATATGTTAGTCTTATCAAATGGAATGTCCAATTCTATTACTGACTACGAACAACAGTTTATAAGTTACAAGGTTTATAGTTAAAAATATTTTGTGTGATAATCTCAAACCATATTCAATATAACTTAAGAGCTATACATTTATCATAAATAATAATCATTTGATGCATACATGTAAACAGTGATATGCCCAATGTACTTGAAATAAATCAGCAAATAAACTTTATTTAATAAACTAAAATGTCATACAAAAGGAATTAGACTTTAGGGCATAAGCCCTAACAAGATATTATATCCACATCTTCTTACCTTACACTCTGAAAGAAAACAAAATCTCTAAGAAAGAAATGACCACATCCACCTCTGAATCCTATATGGATTTGGTAAAAATTATATTGCAATGAATATTGCCGTCTCAAAAGTACATATTATCCGCCACCCACACATCCTTACTATGTGCAATACTTAACAAGTCTGGCTAAGATATCTTTCATGGTTGATCCCCACACCAACATCATTCAAAAAACTGACCTTTTGACCCATCACTCACCTCATATCTAACAAATTTTGAAAAAAAATTCGCATCCCCTTCTTATAAATTTCCATACTCCCACTCCAAATGGCCTCATTACCTCCTTAGAGCACCAATCTCCCCTTAAACAATCATATTTAGTATATATCACCATTCTTCATAAAGCCTCCCTCTCCATGGCATACCGCCACAACCATTTTCCCAAAAGAGTTCAATTAAACTGAAGTAGATTTCTAAGCCCCAAACCACCTGATTTCATCGAAGTACAAATTCTTGACCAATTCACTAAATGGAACTTAAAATTCCCTCTAAAGTTTCTCAAGCCTATTAGTCACACCTACTAGAATAGGGAGAAGAGACAAACAATAAGTAGGCAAATTGGAAAGAGTACTCTTGATCAGAGTCGATCTACCAACCTTAGATAAATAAAGCTTTTTCCATCCAGCTAATGTTCTATTTTTTCAATGATGCCATTCCAAATATACCCTTGTAAAAAGCGTCAAATGGCAAACCCAACTACTTCATTGGTAAAGAAAATACTCTACAACCAACAACAGGAACAATTTTTTATTTTAACAAATTAATCTTCAATCTCAAACAGCTTCATAACATAAGAAAATACATCGCAAATGTTGTAGTTGTTCGGAATTTGTATTACAAAAATCAAAGTATGATCAACAAACAATAAATGAGACACTAACGACTCTTTATTATTCCTCAACCCCCCCTTGAAAATCAAGACAAAAGTCTTCTATCCACTGCAGTAGTCATCATCCTAATAGCAGCGATAGGGAATCCCCCTCTCCCAATCCACGAAAGAAACTAAAGAACCCAGACGGTAAACCATTAATAAGAATGGACAACCGCACCGCAGTAATACAATGCACTATCCATTCCCTCCATTTCTCTCCAAATCCACTTCTCTTCAACCAATATAGCAAGAACTCCCAATTCAGATGATCATACACCTTCTCCAAATCCAATTTACACAATACACCAGGTTCCCCAAATTAATCCAACATTCCAAACATTCATAGCAACCAAAACTGAATCCAAAATTTGTCTACCTTCGATGAACGCATTTTGGGAATTAGAAATAATCTTTCCCAAAACCGATGTTACCTACTCGCCAAGACCTTGGAAATGATCTTATATACTCCACCCACTAAGCTAATAGGACGGAAGTCCTTAATGTCCACAACACATGCCTTTTTTGAGATGAGGGAGACTATGGTTGCATTAAAACTCTTCTCAAAGGGTGTAAGGTTTGCGTAGATGTGCATATCTATGTTGATGTCTTAAAGCAGATTTTCTGTATTAAGACAAGGACCATTGCTACCTTCTAAAGTTGTGGCTTTATTACTTATGAAAAACAAAAAGTTGTGACTTTTTGGTTGCTCAATTAGATCCGAAGAGTTTATACCATCAAGGAAAAACAACTACAAGGTATGATCAAACAACATCAATGTAACAGAGACAAGTAGTTTACTTTTCATGGCAAGCTCTTTCAGTAGTTTCAGCAAATCTGTTAAAGGCAGAAGCAACACGCCTGAGAAACACTTCATGGCCACTTAGATACTCGCCATCTTTCTGTTGAAAACCAATTAAGGTAGGATGGATAATTGGTAATATAACTTATGTAGAACAAATATACAAATGATATTTATGTGGTCTATAAATATAAGATGTAAAAACCATCAATCCCACAAACAGACAGAGCCCATACTTGAAGAAGATAAACAGAGATAGGAAGCAATCTCTTCAGTATGTGCAAGAGTCTACCACCCAACTACACCAAGAAGTGAGAAACGTTAGCTTTCCATAAAAAGCAGAAATAAACAATGTAGTATTTTGTGAGACAGGATAAAAATACTACAACATATTCAGTGAACACATGCGCAAACCTTTATTTTACAAGATAACTAATGAGGAATATAGCCAATCCCATTGACATGTAAAAAAAAACAGAAGTAGAAGATAGGAAAAACAAATGGAAACAAATCAGAGATGTTGTTCAAGACAAGTTTGATTAACAATTGGCAAATGCAATAAATTTTGACAAACATTGAACAACTAAATAAAGAGTTCCTAAGCAACCAGAAGGGTTTAAGAATCATCCTAGTATCCTTTGGAGATCTAATGAATGACAATAAAGAACTCTATTGTTACGTTTCAATTAACAATAATGAGCATCAAAACAGTATCTTGGAAACATAGTCATTATAGAACTGAATGCCACTAAGAATTCTAGTCTGGTTTACATATTTACTTAAAGACTAATGCCTGCTTGGGGTAAATCTACTTCCTTTTCAAACAGTGTTCATCATTCAGTGTTTTGAGTCCAGTTCCCCTTTCCCAAATTTTCTTATAAAAAAAAAGTGTTCATCATCACCCACTAGAATGGATATTGTCCCCATAATTATTCTCTCTTTAGATTCTCATCTTCAATAAATCTCAACCTTTGATAAATATGAAATACAAACTTAGCATAATATCACAAGTAAACTTTTCATGACCTCGGGTTCAATAAAGGAAAAAATTTCTATGACTACCATAAGGCCAACTACACTTTACAGTAGAAAATATACGCAATTAAGGAACAATATGTCCATTAAACAGGTATAGCTGCAATGAAGAGAGCAGGCTCAGATATTTAATAAGACACATAACTCTGTGACAAGGTCCTCCCTTGGGACACATGTTGCTCCGCCATCCTCTACTAACTGTTGCTCTTAGCATCTTTCACGTGTCAAATGGCCTCCTATTAGCATTTTTTTTTTTTTTTTTTTTTTTTTTTTAAATGACTGGTTGAGCAGATGACAAAATCGCAAATTCTCACGCTAGAGTGATAACCTCTAATAAAAGGGCCGGTACAAGGAGGAATTCAATTCTAAGCACCTGAAAAGAGTGCTATACTTGGATTATTTCCAATCCACTTTACCCAACTCCCTCTTAACATTATTAAGATATCTCATCGAGGATCCAGACCACTAACAATTACCCATTTTTTCTCGACAGAATTGCATTAATCTCTCCTTAAGCTACACACTCAGCAATTTCATCCTCTTTGAAACTCCTTAGCACCCAAAATAGCAATAATATTTTTTACAAGTTAAAAGAATATTAAGTTTTATTTGTTCAATGTATTACTGGAGTAAAAAGGATGTAGCAGTTCTATGATTTGGGTTAATAATATGAACCAATATGGCTGAATTCATTCCGCTAAATATTATGTGCATAACAAGACTTTTCACACCAGAGATTTTTATTCCACTGAATGTGAAAGCTCAAGACCACCACAAAAATCAAGATAATAGTACTTATCACCTGATGAAGAAAAGGTTCAAATGTGTCCCTAGCCTTTGCAACAGCTATTACGCAAGCTGTCCTGATTTCATGCATAAAGAAGGAAGAGAAAGAAAGGAAAATCAGTAAAATTTACAACAAATTACTTATTAAATCATCCCACATATTTGAGTAAATTAGAAAACCATCAATACCTTGAGTAGTTTGTTCCATCATGAATATCTTCGACCCCACAGGCATTTACAATTTCTTCCCGCATAATTGGAGGGCATTTAATTCCTCCAACCACAAAACGAAATTCAGCCATGGCACGATGATATTGTGCACCCCCATAAAGACGCATTCCAGCATTCTACACAAATAAAACCCAAAGTCGATTTTGCAATTTCATAAAACTCTGAATTTTTGTTCGAGAAACAAGAAACTCTCTCACTCCATATATGGCAGTTCACTGAAATACTTTAGCCACGTATTAGTATAACTGAGAAGAAAAATCTTCTATATAGATCAGGTGGCCCATTTAATTCTATATACTGGAGCACTATTTATAGAGCAGAATTTATAGAAGAAACTGAACTTATCTCAACTAAGCCTTAATTCCAACTAATTGGGGTGGACTACATGGAATATCCAACTACTAGGCCTTGTCTAAGGCCAATATCCCTAGTTACCTCTCTAACAGTCATGGCTTTCCTTGTAGCTTCTAACCACATCATTGGTTCCCTTCTTTTACCCTTTTTTATCCTTCCACATTAATATGATCAACCAAAAAAATAATAATTACAGAAAGAATCAGACTGAACAAGTATGAGAGGAAACTAAAATAGGGAAAATACAAAAAGTAATAGAAGATAAAAGCACAGAACTTTTCAGCAAGTTACATGTGTTTTGTTTTATGAGTGGCATTCAAATATATTAGAACTTCAGTGCATATATATATATAAGGTCAAAGAATTCTATGGCTTACAGGTATTAATTTATGAGGAAACTGAATACCATCGGAAGCAACAAATGCCCCCCCATTATTTCTTTCATCTTGCAGTGTTTCACCTGTAACAGAAACAAACTAACCGTTCAAGATCCAACAAAGCAACATAAACAAATAAATAAATCAATCAAATTATAAGAACAAAATAACAACAAATTTCAATGCAAGGGTAAAGTTCACTTTAAACAATGACCATATAACGATACAATATCCACCATATGTCTAAGTTGTCCACAGAAAGCAACATCAAGATGATTTACCAAATTTATCTGGAGGTGCAACAACTGTCCCTTTCAGTAGCAATGACAACTGAGTGATAAAACATAGTCAGTCAGAATGGATAATCATGATTTGGGACAATAATAGTGCAGTACGAGCAGTCCTAATATCCAACATAGATATGCTTGTACATGTGCGTGTATAACATGCCAATAATATTGAATCTGCCTTTTTTATTCTTTTCTTTTTAAGCTAATTCCTTTTTTTATGCTGAATGCATAATCTGTCTGCTGTATGAAGGAAGTTTGTATTAAAAAAACATGGACTTTGAAGTACTCTTCAAGCACAAATCTAATAAAAAACTAAGCATGTCCTGCACAATTCATGCAACCTCCTTCTGTTTCAAGACTTTTGTTCTCATTCAGGTACCATATGCTACCAAAGAAAATTAGATATTGGCACTTGGCAGCGCTAATAAACAATATGCCTCCTCCAGAATGAGAGGGCCCTAATTGAGACCTTGGTCAAGAACAGATCATGAAATGCTCTTCCTTTCTCCTTTAATTTTACTTCATCCAAGGTGCTGCACATAAAAAATAATTATAACAATAATAATAAATAAAATGAATTCACTACATAAGAAAGAAATTAACAAATAAACAACTATACTAAAAATAAAGATTCTAGCCCCACGAGAAACATGTGGCTTTATTGGAATTTGATCATTTTTACAGGCCAAATACTAATTCTCTATCTAATATTGCTTCAGAAAAAAAAAAAAAAAAAAAAAACACGTTTTTTATTAGTTAAACTAGAGACCTGAGTTCCCGATTTATTTCATTCAGCTTTCTTGTTGTGCTGCGGTACTCCTTTTCAAGAAGTGGAATGATCGATGGAATGCTATCCATATACCTAACATGAATAATCTTATGAAACATTTAGCCATAGAATATTGCAGGCAAACAAAGCATACATGGATTATGTCATGGGCAAAGAACAAAATGTAAAAAGGGGATAAATGCACATACCTTTTCTGCAGCAACTCTTCCAAGAACAATCTAAGTTTGCTTACACCTATTCTACTTCTTTCTTGCTTTGACAGTGATCGGCCCAACTTCTCCTCCAAAGATGCAACATCATCCGCCTCTCTTAGGCATATTGCCTACATTATAAAATATGCTTAAATTGTGGAACATTAGAAGTGAAGCAGAAACAGATGACCTTTATCATATCTGCATATCCAATACGACAATAAAGTACAGCTCATATGTAACCAACAAGCGGTTTGTGCTCAACTCAACTAAAATTCAATCCCAATTCTGTTAGGTCTAAGTTTTGTTGGCATATTTCACTGACAAAACACTAGCGAAAATTAGTTCTAGTTCTCAAGTCTTAAGTGAGTCATGTTGGATGAAACTGAAGACCCATTGCACGTACTCTTAAAGAAGACGATCTCAATCATAGTTTTTTATAAGTAATCAAGATATCATTAAAAGCGATGATCTCAATCATTTAATACAGTGATTAATCAAAAACTTAAGAATTTGGCCTTAGGAGGTTAGAGTGGTTGGATGATACATAAGCAAGGATTAAAATGTGTCATGAGTTGCACAATGTATAGTTAGGTTTTAGTTTTAAAATAACTTATTTTTCACAAACTATTTACTGGCCTTCGAATAGTACTATTATGGTTCGTATGGTATACTTGGGTTGAGAAACAGAATGCTTTGATTCAGAGATTGTTTGAACAGTAATTGTCGTTATGAACTCAACCCAAGAGCATTGTGAGATTATTGTAGGATAGATCATTCAAATGGTCATGCAAAGAGAGAGAGAGAGAGAGAGAGAGAGTGACAGAGAAAGAAAGAGATGAAGGAGATGAAGAAAATGATTAAGGAAAGCATTATGTGTTCACCCTACTTCCTACTCACAAGTTTATTGTACATTGAGAAATGACAAAGACTAGTATACCGTACTCAGGTATACTTATTACAATAGTAACATATAACAATAACCAACAACATTAGGCACAATGTAAGGTATGAAAAATTCTTTAGTATTAACACTATCATTCAAATGTGACAAGACTAGATAAGTTATTGCTTACCAAAAAAAAAGGACTAGATAAGTGGAATAGTTGAATACCGAACCTGTTTAAACTCGTCATTTGTTCTGTAAACCGAATCATGTCCAGAACCAACTCTTCCCGAAGGCACAGATGTGAAGAAGGGAGAGTCACCCAGTATGAAGCCATCAAGTGTACATGCAGGAGGTGAAAGGAAAACCTCTACATCTGATGCACGTGCAAACTGGGGTATTTTCGTATCTAGCTTGGTCGAGACAATTACAGTCCTTGAAAGCTCAGGATCAATCTGTATATGATCATGAAAGTACTCAGAATTTTGCACATCATGCCAAATATTTAAGGTAGTTTATCCGTACCAAGATACAGTTTCTACAAGACATGAAATTTAACACTCAATTCAAATCAGTAATTTGACAGACAGCAAAAATTTTGCCTCAAGGCAGTAGGATCGCTTAGTTAGGAGTAGGTATAATATTCCAAGATAGTCTTTCTGTGTGGCTTGCCCCTCAAAACGATTGGAGGCTCAATATTTCCTAGCAAAGAAGTGTCGAGTAGCTTTTATTGTATTTTCCATAATACCAGCTCTGAGAGTAGATTGCACTTGTTTTTGGGAATTTCAATTAAATGGTCCATTTGGACTGCTGTGATGAGTACATGCAAGATGAACTGACCTATTTTAAGATAGAAACAGATGATTGATTGGTCAAAAAAGCTTTTTTTTTTTTATAAGAAATAAATAATAAATAATTGGTCAAAAAAGCATTTGAAGAGGAAGGACGCATGTTCGGGAGCATCCAAGTTGAAAGCAAATCGAAGTCACTAGTCCACTTGGTCCAGCCACTAACTAGCATAAGTCTAGTCTATGTGTGTCCTAGTCACATCTAGTTTTAATTTATTCATAATAGCTAGTGCTTTACAATTGATGTTTTAGATGACTGGTATGTAACTTTTAGTGATGAAATCTTATTGCTTGTTATACTCACTTATAGAGTCATTTTAAGAAGCATCTTTATCAATCTTATGACAAATCAGATCTGAACTATTTCTTGGGTCTTTGAGTCATTTTAAGAAATCCTTTTCTAGTACTAACTTCAACTTTACTTTCTATCTTTTGCTATGATCTGCTGTATTACTGCCAAAAATTATTGTTAATGCCTTTGTTTGCTTTAACTGGCAAGAAAAGTGGTGCCTTCCTGCTTTTTATCAGATCATGTCTACATCAGATCTAAGCTCTTCTTCTTGAATCAACGTGGTTAAGTCTAATCAGAAAAGTTCTTCAGCCACCAAATACTGTATATATCTCACAACAGAATGGTGTAGAAAATCGGAGAAAACAGTTATATGTGGTTGCATGAGGCACAGGTTGTGGAAGACACAGAAGTACATATGGAGTTCGTAGATGCCTAGAACATGGAAGTTGCTTACTGTGGTTATTCAAGAGAAGCTGCAATGCAGTGACACCAAAAATGATGTATTGTTGACCCCGTTACTTTGGTTTAAGATACTTCAGGATTTTATCAGATATTGTTTCTTGTATAGGATAAAATCTCTCATCTGAAGATTCTAGTACACTTTCTTTTGCAGTTTGTGTATATGTGATGTAATAAGTTTGGCAGTAGGGTGTTGTAGCCGTTCATGTTTCTCATTTCATAGCCATTCATGTAATAAGTTTGGCATGGAAATTGGACTATTTCCTCATAATTTCTTTTGCAGGAAACCACTAGGTAGTGATCCCAACAAAAGTTGCCTATAATACTTGAGCATAGTCCTAAAAGATAACTATTTCGAGAAACTTCACTTAACCCCTAAATTATCATAACTTTTGCAATTACTCTCCAAAGTTCAAAAACTTTCAATATATTGTATTGAACTCCTAATTTTTGCAATTTCACCCCCTCCATTAGATTTTTCCTTTAAATCTTAACAAAGGGGGTGTCAAAATTACCAAAATACCCCTTTTTAAAAATAACAAAATAATTAAAAAAAAAAAAAAAAAAAAAAAAAAAAAAAGGCAAAGATTCTGGCATTGGTCATGATTTAAAAAATTTACAAAAATACTCACGCCATAATCTTTGCAACTTTTATATTTTTTTATTTAAAAAATAGGTATTTTAAGAATTTTGACAGGATTTAACGGAAAAACTTAACGAAAAAGTGTCATTGCAAAGAATTAGAAGTTCGATATACTAAATTGAGAGTTTTTAAGTTTGAAGGGTAATTGCAAAAGTAAGCTCGGGGTTAGTGAAGTTTCCCTAATTATTTTTATGGTTACACAATGGAAGGTTTGTCTTCCTTTAAAAAAGAAAAAAAGAAAAAGCAACCCTGTTATCCGGGCAGCTATTTACAGAAATCCGGTAACTCTCCCCCACTTTCCTAATAAAACGAAGTGCAAGATAAGCGATGAAGAAAATGACAAGGACGGGTACATAATGATGAAGTTAAGAAACATAAAGGATTAGAAAGGAACAAACATACTTGCATAACCACCCGCCGGGTAGTTGCATTGCTCCAGTCACTGCAATCTTCGAGACATAGTATAATGAACTCTTTGTGCTGCATTTTAGCTCGCACAAGGGATTCCACTGCACGACCTTGACTCTACCGGGAATGCGAAAGCAATCAGCATTACAATCCGAACAAAAAGAAATTGAAAAAAAAAAAAAAAAAAAGTGTGTTCTGTGGGTTGCATTGAACCTGTAGCGCCCGATTCTTTAGACCTGGAGCAGGAGCAATGAGTCCAGGAGTGTCTATAATGGTAAGGTTTGGGCAATACTTATATTCCACCCTAATAATTATTTCTTTAGTTGAGAATTGACAAGGGTCGCTCTCCAATCTCATGTTTTCAGCTTCAATGTATGCCTATGGAAAATCACACGCAAGTGTTCACAAATGCCATTTTGAACTGAAAGATTTCCATAGCATTCAAAAGCAAACCTGAATTTGTTGGAGGGACTTTTCCTGAGCGGAAGCGAGGGTGGGATCAGAGGCAGCGGCAGAAGGAGAAGGAGAATCGGAGAGAAGGCGGCAGCGGGGGAGCTCACAGAGAGGGTCGTACTTCATGTGGAGAGTAATGGGTCGTCTGGTCTTGGTGCCGCCGCCGACGTGATTGAACTGGAAGCCCATTAGCGCTTCCACCAGGGCGCTCTTGCCGTCCGTCTGGTGACCGACAACAAGCACCGCCGGGGCCTCGAATGGGGTGTCAAACTCTTGCGCCAGACCGTGCAGCTCGTTGTAGGCCTCGTACAGCCTCCACTGCTTCTCAGACTCGGATTCGGATTCCCCCATTTGGTTTTCAACAGGACTGTCCGCGCACTCGGAGCCCCCGTGACTTCGTCTCCATATCCTTCAAAATCCTTTTGAATTGAGATAACAACGCGTGTTCACGTGCTGTGGGCCTCCGTCTAGTGTTCAGTTCAGTCTTTACTGGCGCGCAACATTCGTATCATTTTTTTTTTTTTTGTGGTTCTTTTGGGCATCAAATGTCGATTTTTCTTCTCCATATATTTTAGACTTGGGAACTAATAGCCTCTTCTTTCTTTCTTTTTTTTTTCTTTTTTTTTTTTTTTTTTTACTAGACTTCATAAATACATGCCAAATTAATATATTAGTTAACATGTAGGCACAAGTACAAAAATAAAGAAAAATACAAAATATAAAGTATCTAAAATTACATTCTACGTGGTCTTAGAAAAACAAAATTATCAAATATCAAATTTGAATTAAAACTTTTGAAAATTTCTCTTTCAATGTTTACAACTAAATTATGTGCAAGAAAGTTGTAACACATAAAAATCATACTAAACTCAATAGGCCCAAGGCCTCATAGTGAGAGATAAAAGCCCAAAATGATATTACAAGCCTGTCCAGTGCCGAAGGTCTAAGCCCATCGTCATCGCTATTCTATAGCGGCCCGGGATAACTTACTCCCACCATGTCTGTAGCGATCATCAAGCCGACAATCTCAAGGTCAAACACATACATTGATCACATCAACGGTTACCCACATTCTCGAGTACTCATTAATTGCAGGAACAGTTACGAATCACTCTCAGATTAGCATTCATGATAGCAATCACCATTGCGCACCATTCTCGGAGTCGACACTGATTACAAGCATTCTCAGGCCAGTTGCCGTGACCGTTATGCGTCACTCTCAGGATTCGCACTAACGAAAGTAATGGTTTCACAATAACTATAACGATTAGGGAACAATAATATTAACTCCTCCGTCCGTTACGCCCAAATCCCAGATCCTTTGCCCGGTCATCATCCTCACATCCACCACAACACCTATATAAGGGCACAGAAGTCAAGGATACAGGTACATGACTCAATCTCCCACTAAACACTACAGAACTCAAAAAAAAAAAAAAAAAAAAAAAAAAAAAAAAAAGCTAACTTTAGCATTGGAGGAGGATTCGCCGAAATTACAATTCTATCTTGTAGATTAAAGAATGAGCGACATCCAAAATTACAATCTCACCCCTTAGGTCCACCATACCAGAAATTGTACCAATAGTTTGGCGCTGTCTGTGGGAACGATATCTTTTTCGTTCTTACGAAATCAAATTCATGATTATGGTGAACACAAGGTCTAGAAGCCAAGCCCGCCGCGAAGAATCAACAGTCCAGGCCAATCAGCGGCCACCGCCAGCACCCCAGAATGTAGGAGATAGTGAGCGTATCACATCCCTTGAAGCACAAATGGCGCTCCTAATCCAACAAAATGAGGAGCTACGCATTTGCTTCCCCGCACAATCCCAATCCGAAGTCAATCGGAATGGGCAATCGGAGGAACAGGGAAATCATAGCCACCATTCTGATGGTCGCAGCCACCAGCATGAAAGTCGTCGACCAACGCGAAAGTAACCAGCGAAACAATAATCGGGGCGAAAATAGCCACATGGAATGCAATACCCGGGAAAATGCTCACAAAGGCAAAAATTCCCGAAAAACCGCAGAACACAAAAAAGGTCAACCATCAGCCGGTAGCCACTCTGCAAAGCGAGGTAGAGAAAGCTTTGGCGGAGTTGAAAACGCGATTTGCGGCTATGGAGCGAAAAGAAAAACACAAGGCCGCCGTAGTTAGCAAACTTTTTCCAGGGACGGAAATGCCATTCACCAAACAGGCGACCGACCATCCACTCCCCAATAAGTTTAAAGCACCCCAAATCCCGAGCTACAGTGGAGTCGGGGACCCAACCGAGCATTTGGAAAATTATTGAATGCACCTGGCATTACACGCCATGCCCGACGAAATAGCGTGCAGAGCTTTCCTTACCACACTCTCGGGAAAGGCTAGGGAATGGTTCCAGAGCTTGATGTCTAATTCCATAGGTACCTTTGAAGATCTCGCACGGATCTTCCTGACTCAATTCTTGGGATCCCGAGAGATAAAGAAGCCTTCCGGGTACCTCTTAACACTCCACCAGTGAGAAGGGAAAAGCCTGAAAGAATTTATGATGCAATTCAACATGGAAAAATTGAAGGTAGAAGACCCCACAGATGGAGTAGTATTTTTCGCCATCTACAATGGTATTTCTCCCGAGGAGTCGGTGATGAGGAAAATCGCACAGAGGCAGCTAGGCAACCTCCAAGAGCTGTTAGATAAAGTGGAGGAATTCATCAATGAAGAGGAAACTTTGAAGGCAATGAAGTTAGCTCGAAAATTGCGTAAGAAGCTCGAAGATAAGAAGAAGAAGGACCATCAGAGGGTAGACGAGCCAAGACCCTTCAAGAAGAAGTTCAGTGATTACAATTTCACTCCGCTCAACGCCAACATTTCCGAGGTCTTAATGGAAGTCAAAAAGGACCCGGAATACCGGAAACCCCCGAGAATACCAGGGGCTCCGCCAAGTCAAAACCTGGATCGATACTATGAGTTCCACGAAGCTAACGGTCATTACACAGAAGGCTGTATAGCGTTAAGACATCTTATCGAGAAATTCATCATGAATGGCAAGCTAGTTCGTTTTTTGGGAGAATAGAGAAGAGCAGTCGTTCCTAGAGAAAACTACGTCCGAGAGATGAATTACCGGGATCCATGTTGTGCAAATTTTAATTACTCGCGAGTGCACGAATCGTTTGCAATAAAAGGGTTTTGCAAGTGAGAGGTTGGTCCCATAGATAATTGTGTTTTTGAAAACAATTTTAATCTAAACTAATTAAATCCTTACCTAGTTCCAAAAGGCTTTTGGTTTGAAATTGAAAACAAAACAAAATAAAATTAATCAAAAGATAAATACAAAGGTTTCAGAATTCACACTCACCAAATCAACGCACACATTATTATGTTTGTTCATACATCCGAATTTCAATAAAATCCTATGCATATTCTTTATAAAAATAACCTATTAAAAGATTCCATGAATCCATCCATTACATAATCACAATGCGTATCCAACTCAAATCAAAATCATCTAATGTATCCGTTTGATTAACAAAAAAAATAGATATCCAATTTAAATTGAAAGATGCAATATATCCGTCAGATGAAACACATTGAATATCCAACTTTGGCACAAATATTAATCTAAACAATCAATTACAAGAACTTAATCAAATATTTGAATTGAAACGAACATACAATACACTAAACATTGGAATTGTATGAACAAAACATAAAAATATGCAAATAAATCAATGGCGAGGCTTCATCTTCAACCTTAGTTGAAGGTTTAGCCTCTCATGACAAAAGGAATCATAAAAAAGCTAATTAACTTCATTAAAATCAAAGAACTTACAAAATAATTGATGTTCAGAGCTATAAAAACCCATAAAACACGAAAATGACAAAGAACAGCGCCCTCTGGAGCGCCTCCGTCCAGTTTATAATAAAAAAAAATTGATATTTATAATGTTAGTTAGGGTTTCAGCACTGCCAGGTCGGATGAGTGCGCTCGATCACACACTAGGTGTGCTCGAGCGTACTCGTGCACGTTTTAGCTCTTTTGCGGCATAGCGCACGGGCGCTACTTGCTTGGGTGTATGCGGGGGTGCGCTCGAGCGTGCCTTGCATGAGCTCGAGCATAGATGCGCTCGAGCGTGGCACTGTGCGCTCGATCGTGCCCCTTCCAGAAATTCTTCAACTTCTTTACAACTTTCACACTTAGACCGCAATTTCTTCTTAACAACCTGCAACGTACTAAGACACCAAAACAAATAAAAACATCAGAAAATGGTAAAAGTAAAGGCTTAGCAAATACAAATTAAGGGGTTCAAATATGCAATATTTGACACTTATCAAATACTCCTAAACTTACATTTTGCTAGTCCCTTAGCAAAACAAAATCAAAATCAAAATCAAAATCAAAGCATGAAACATAAGTCCGTTGTCGTGGGAGAGACGATTGCATTTAGCATATGCAACAAGCCTTTTAAACCCCTGGGCATCCCTAGGGGACAAGTGAAGTCTCGTGAGGATTTAACAAGAATAATACCCACAAACATTGTCAGTGCTATGTCATTGAAAAGAATAAAGTTTCACACAAATCATGGTTCTTTCATAAGCAAGCTTAACAAAACAAACACTATCATCACAATCATTAAGGAATCCAAAATCAAAGAACTCATAAATGGACAGTTGAGACAACATCTGCTCAGATAGGTGCAAAATGAAATTAGCATACAATCATGATGCTTCAATTTATTCTCAACATAAATACCTCAAAATTCGTTGGAATCCCTATCAAATGAAACAACCAAGGCAAGATACGCATTTTTTTTTTTTTTGTGTGTGTAGGTTGTGCAATGTTTAGCTCCCTTAAGCTTTCTAATTGACTCATATAACGAGTGTTAGGCCAATGACTCCCAAACCAGATGATTTTAGGGCACAAGATGTAGAAACATCCCTAAGGGCTTAATAACTCAAGTCAAAAAGGCTACAAAGCCAAACTAGCCATACAATTAACCAACTTGAATTTCACACCTTTTACGTGAACACTCAATGCTTAATGAGGCAAGGGGTCCAGTTACTCAATGAGAAACTCAAATTAATTTTTTATTTTATTTTATTTTATTTCCAAGCCAAGGTTATTCATCAACAAATCACCCAACAAATCTCAAGATACACATGATTCAATTCAAATTTCATACCTCACAAACTCTATGCTAATGTACTCGTGGTGATCAACTCAAAACATGTGAAGTCTCTCTAGCCCAAAAATGAGTAAAATGACTCAGATAGATTCCTAATGACATGATGGTGTGTTCACAATGTTAAACAAGCCAATGAAAATCAAACTACAACTGCAGCTAACTCAAGCTTAACAACAACATAGCAATTTATTTATTTATTTTTTTTTTTAACAAAAAGACAAACATATAAACAAAAAGAGACAGAGTGTCTTTCCATACCCCCAAACTTGAATAACACATTGTCCTCAATGTATAATGGAGAAATACATTACCAGAAGTAAGGAAATAACTGAGTAAGCAAAAGGCCAAGGCGTCTCTCAAACTTAAACACCAAAACAACTATTAAAAACTAATAGCAATATTTTCTCACAAGAACAAACATCAAAAGTTTAATTGCTGTTAGAAACAAAAATAAAATGACACGAAATAAAATGAAAAAAGGAAATGGACTCAAAAATGAAGTGCGGAAAATAAAAAAGAAAAAATACCGCACTTTCCCCGATGATTTGGGTGTCCAACCAATCCCTTCTACCCTTTCTTCTTTAGAATTTGATAGCCCTTTGGAAGGATGTTTCACCCACTTAGGTAGCTTACTTGCATGCTTCGAAGGATCTTCTTAGGAACATGGTTCCTAGATTTGTGACCTTGTGTGCATAAATTCTTGAGAAGTTTAGCATGAGATGGCTCTTTGAGACATTGGGGAACTGAAGCTTGGGGATTATGGAGTGTCTCAAGAGGGATTGTGATGAAGGAGTGACCTTCAATACTCACTTCCTTGTCATTGGACAATTTTGGAGTTGGCGGGGCTCAATTCGCTCCTCTTTTTCTCCCACCTTGTTGACAACTTTTTCCTCACTCCCAAGTATGTTGGTGGTTTGGACATGCTCATGTGAAGACTTGCTAGCATCATCCTCATCAATCATGTAATAGTTAATGAATGGGCAATCGTCTATCCGGTGAGAAGGATAATAACAATATTAACATGACTTATGAGGTGCGTGAGTGTGAGGAGGTTGGGTATGGGCACACCTTGCTGCTATGAGTTAGTTTACTCTCTCCTCTAAGTCATCAACATGAGCAGTTGAAAAATGTTGCACTAAGGAGTCTTGAGGAGGATAATTGCATGATGAATGAATGGAAGATTGGTCATCGAACTGCGAATATTCAGGATGGTACAGTTCATGAGATTGGGGAGCATAATTTCCCGTAGCATGAGCTTGCCATGAGAAATCAGAATGGTTGCTCCAGTACAGGGTGTAAAAATTGGAATTTGATTCAAACCCCGGGGTGGAAAAATTAGTGTTTATCTGCTCATATGAAAAATTGGACCATTGTCCCCAGGATGGACAATTACTAGAACTATGATAAGGATTTGAGCAGTATGAACATAGTCCATGTGCGTAAAAATTGAGAGGGTAATTGGTAGGAGCTGGTGTCCTACAACAAGGCAAAGCATTAAAATTACCAATCAGAAAATTCATTCTTCACCCTCATTCTTTAACATGCAACTATCCCACATAAAACAGTAACCAAATATATTTTTTTTAAGGAAATAAAATAAATAAAAATGAAAAGTAACATAGAAACATAAACTAAACAAACATACCAAAAATTAAAAGTAAAACTCAAAAACTCACAAAACGGACCAAAAATAAATTTGGCAAAATTTGGTACTGATCCGTCTTGCTGCAGTATGCAGAGGTGCACTCGAGCGCAGGCTAGGTGGGATCAAGCGCAAGTGCTCTGATCCGTCAGTGACGCTGCCTGCTGCATGCGTGTGTCCTGCTTGGTGCTTCCTTGTGCCCGAGTGCACTCGAGCGCTACTTGGATGGGATCGAGCGTAGATGCGCTGATCCATTTGCTACTGCTGGTGCACTCGAGTGCGCTCAAGCTGACGCTAAGAGTAGTCGAGTGCAGGTGCGCTCAACTGGGCCAGATGCTGCCTTGGCCGCGAGTGCGCTTGAGCGTAGTAGAACTACGCTCGATCGTACTTGTGTTGATCAAAGAGTGCTACAGCAAAAACTGCAAACCTGGGAAAACAAAACGAAAAACATAAAGAAAAATTTTTTCTTTTTTTTTTATTAGCAAGAGGAATTAAACAAAATAATAAAAAAAAATTGCATAATTAAAATCCTAATTATAACTAGTAGAAGGATAAAATCAAACAATTCCTAGGCAACGACGCCAAAAACTTGTGGAAATTTTAATTATTTGCAAGTATACAAATCGTTTACAATAAAGGGTTTTGCAAGTGCGAGGTCGATCCTACAAAGAATTATGTTTTTGAAAACAATTTTAATCTAAAATAATTAAATCCTAACCTAGTTCCAAAAGGATTTTGGTTTTGAAATTGAAAACAAAACAAAATAAAATTAATCAAAAGATATATACTAAGGTTTCAGAATTCACACTCACTAAATCAAAGCACACATTATTATGTTTGTTCATACATCCAAATTTCAATAAAATCCTATGCATGTTCTTTATAAAAATAACCTATTGAAAGATTCCATGAATCCATCCATTACACAAATCACAATGCATATCCAACTTAAAACAAATCATCCAATGTATCCGTTTAATTAACGAAAAACAATAGATGTCCAATTTAAATTGAAAGATGCAATGTATCCGCCGGATGAAACACATTGAATATCCAACTTTGGCACAAATATTAATCTAAACAATCAATTACAAGAACTTAATCAAATAATTGAATTGAAACGAACAGACATTACACTAAACATCGGAATTGTACGAACAAAACATAAAAATATGCAAACAAATCAATGGTGAAGCTTCATCTTCAACCTTAGTTGAAGGTTTAGCCTCTCATGACAAAAGGAATCATAAAGAAACTAATTAACTTCGTTCAAATCAAAGAACTTACAAAAGAATTGATGTTCAGAGCTACAAAAACCCAGAAAACATGAAAATGACAAAGAACGGTGCCCCCTGGCGTGCCTTCGTCCGGTTTACAATAAAGAAATTGATATTTATAATGTTAGTTAGGGTTTTAGCGCTGACAGGTCGGATGAGTGCACTCAATCGCACACTAGGTGCCCTCAAGCGTACTTGTGCACATTTCAGCTCTTCTTTAGTGCAGCGTACGGGCGCTGCTTGCTTGTGTGTATGCGGGGGTGCGCTCGAGCGTGCCTTGCATGGGCTCTTGCGCAGATGCGCTCGAGCGTGGTATTGTGTGCTTCATCGTGCTCCTTCCAGAAATTCTTCAACTTCTTTGCAACTTCCACACTTAGACCGCAATTTTCTCTTAACAACCTACAAACACTAAGGCACCAAAACTAACAAAAACATCAGGAAATAATAAAGTTAAAGGCTTAGCAAATGCAAATTAAAGGGTCTAGATATGCAATACTTGGCACTCATCAATGCACGAGATCATCAACAACAAGAACATTACTGAAGTAGGAGCCTAGATTGCAGGGATTGGAGTAGATATCCCCGGGAGAATAGAGGAAGGCGGGAAGAGCCTAAAAGAGAATGTGTCCGCCCTACCCGAGAACCTCAAAATCAGGCAAACGCCCTAGAAATCCACACCATTATAGGTGGGTTTGCTGGGGGAGGTGAATCATGGAGCCCAAAGAAAGTATACGCCCTACAAATAAAGAACTCCCATCAGGTATACGCCATAGGGAGGCTAATGAAGCAGTCCAGGAGGGACTCAATGGTGTTTGGGTTCTCCGACGATGACTACACAGGAGTATCGCTTCCACATACAAACACCTTGATAGTCGCATTAACTGTCCACCGCATTTTGGTGGATAACGGAAGCTCAGCAGACATCTTGTACTAGTCTGCATTCAAAAAGTTGAACCTAGGACAGGAGAGTGTTGCTCCAACTAGCTGCCCCTTAATGGGATTCACAAGAGAATAAGTACAACCGATCAGATCGATCGAATTGCCAGTCACGACTAGGTTGTATCCAAGGCAGGCAACAGTAATGGTGAGTTTTCTGTTGGTCAACCGACCATCAGCTTACAAAGCCATTATAGGAAGAACGGCTCTTAATGAACTTAAAGCCATAACATCGACTCCACATCTTAAAATGAAGTTTGCAATGGATCATGGAGTCAGGGAAGTTAGGAGGGAACAACGATTCGCCCGACAATGCTATAACATCTCTATGCAGGAATGATCTAAGATTCCCGCCCAAAGGAGTGGTTGTGGAGAAGGAAAATAGCAATTAAAGGGTGGCGAACTAGTCAAGGATCTGGAAGAATTCTCGGTTGGTGAGCCAGACAAGACTATCAAGGTCGGATCCCATTTAGAAGCAACAATGAAGGAAGAACTTGTATCTTTCCTTCGGAAAAACAGCGATGTATTTGCATGGAGCCATGACGATATGCCGGGTATAGCACCCTCGGTAATGGTGCATAAGTTGAATGCCGACCCAAGTTACAAGCCAGTGCAGCAGAGACGGAGAGGATATTCGGCCGAAAAGAGTAAAGTGGCCACTGAAGAAGTCAAAAAACTATGTGAAGTCGGGTTTATCAATGAAGTTCAATACGACTTGGCTAGCTAATGGAGTATTGGTGAAGAAATCCAACGGAAAGTGGAGAATGTGTGTCGACTTCATCGATTTGAACAAGGCATGCCACAAAGATAGCTATCCATTGCCACAAATAGATTTTCTCTTAGATTCAACTTTTGGGCATGAACTCGTAAGCTTCATGGATGCATTCTCGGGATATAATAAGATATCCATGCACGAGTCAGACCAGGAGAAGATAGCCTTCATGACAGACAAAGATTTGTACCGTTACTGAGTAATGCCCTTTGGATTGAAGAATGCAGGAGCCACATACCAAAGATTAGTCAATAAGATGTTCTAGAAGCAAATCGGTCGGAATATGGAGGTGTATGTGGATGACATGCTTGTGAAAAGTGTACCGGCAGCTAGTCACATCATCGATCTGTCAGAGGCCTTCGATACGTTAAGATGCTTCGGGATGAAGCTCAATCCTTCCAAATGAACGTTTGGTGCATTGTCGGGAAAGTTCCTCGGATTCATCGTTTCCAGGAGAGGAATTGAGGCCAACCTTGAGAAGATAAGGGCAATTCTACAAATGCAAACTCCCTAGAGCGCAAAGCAACTGCAGTAGTTGACAGGAAGGATTGATGTGTTAAATCAGTTCATTTCCAGATCCACCGATAAATGCCTTCCATTCTTCAAAATACTAAAGAAAACCCTTTTTTAGGGCCTAGACTACGATAGAGCTCTCCAAGAACTGAAAGAATATCTGGTCAGCCCATCGCTGTTAAGCCAACCGGTAGAAGGAGAAGCCCTATACCTGTATTTCGCAATATCACCGTTAGCAATAAGCTCGGCTTTAATCTGAGAAGAGCAGGGGGTGCAAAGACCCATCTACTTTACAAGCAAGGCTTTACACGAAGCAGAGGAACGATACCCTCGGATTGAAAAGCTGGCATTCGCCTTGGTCACATCCGCTCAAAGACTAAGGCCATACTTTCAAGCACAAACCATTAAAGTGTTGACCGAACAACCTTTAAGAAAGATCCTGCAAAAGCCACACTTGTCGGGAAGCTTGGTCAATTGGGACATTGAGCTTGGGGAATTCGACATAGATTTCCATTCGAGAACATCATTGAAAGGACAGGCTTTGGCCAACTTCTTGGTCAAATTCTGCAACTTCCTAGAAGAAGACGAATTGCCCCAAGAAGAAATGTGGGTGTTGTTACAAATATCTACCTAAATTAATAGGCAAATAATTGTATGTTTTACTCGCAAGTGCACAAGATCAAATGATAGTATAGCAGGCAAATACAAGATCATTCCCACGAGGATTGGTAAATTATGTTTAGAAGTAATTTCCTATTTAATCAAACAAATAAAATTCAATTGTTACGATTGAATTTAATATAAAGAAATAAAACAAAAGATAAACTAAAATTAAAAAGGATTAGGGTTTTGATATCCACCACTAGTCAGACTAATTAAGATAACAATATGACAATGCGCCAATTATTCCGGTATATCTAATGTTTCTCAACTTAAGGGCATGGATGTCTACTCCTTAAGCTATTGATTTCTCTAAGCAACGAATTAGGCATGAGTGTCTACTCTAATTTTTTTTCTTTCTTAAAGGATTTAGCATGGGTGTCTACTAAGTTGTTTTATAAGAAAGCATAAATCTATAGAAATCGACAAACACACGAGGCTTAAGGCATGGGTATCTACTCCCGATTCCCCATGTTGATTAACCCAAGAATCCGGTGTGGATATCTTTTGTTACTTTTATTAAACCCAGGACTCAGTCATCCAAATTGATTTAACTAACTAGTCCATACCACATGCATATGTTGGCTAGACAAACACATATGAGGAATACAAGATAACAGGTATTAATCAAGTTAAATACACCAAAATATAATTGTAGCAAAGGCGCCAATATTGCAATCATAAATAGACACGATTACGGCTTCAATCTAGCCCTAAATAAAGTATAAACTAAATAATAAAGATAAAAGGTGGAAGAGAAGAAAAATCCAAACTCCTCTTGATTTAGCCTTCAATTCCTCTCCAGAACTTTTGCCTCTTTTCTCCACACCTATTCCTACAGGCTAAGAGGTCTATTTATAGGCTTTAAAAGTCCTTGTTATACTAGTAAACCTAGGAAATTTGTAGGGTTTTACTCCTATTACAAGTGGGAGTTGGAAAACCCTAATATGGAAATACTAACAGTCTAGCCACCACTTGATGTGTCACCTTCGCATGGGTGCGATCGATCGCAACCCTTGTGTGCTTGATCACACGTTTGCAATCGAGCCTCTTTTGTTGCGCTCTCGATCACGCATGACCAATTCGCTGCTTGTCTTTTCTATTAGGGGTTCCAACTTTTCCCATTTTCTCTCTTTAAGTCCAAATCTTTCAAATTTACTTCATTTTCTTCCAAAAGCCTATAAAAGCATGGAAAACACAAAAACAAACTAAAATAGCATAAATTAACATACTTAAGGAATTTACATATATAAGTTTAAGGGCTAAAATATGAAGATTTTGGCACTTAACACACCCTCAAACTTACATATTGCTAGTCCCTTAGCAATACAAAACTAAAAACAAAATGAAAACAAAAAACAAAAAGATAAATCCATCTTTTGTGGGATGTACGATTGCATTTAGCCTATGCAACAAGCCTTTTAAACTCGTAGGAATTTCCTAGAGGACAAGTGAAATGTCGTGAGGGTTTTTCAAGAATGTTACCCACAAACATCATGCACAATTCATGTTATTCCAAAATTTAAAGTATCACTTCAAGATCATGATTTTCATTTATTAGCAAGCTTAAAAAGATGAACTTCATCTTCACAATGAATTAGAATCTTAAAATTTAATCACTTACAAAAGACATGCTAAGGCATCACAAGTTTTAAACAGTGTAAAGTGAACTAGCACAAAAATATGAAGCTTCCAATTATTTCCAATGTGTAATGTCTCAATATCTCAAAGTTCACTGAAATCCCTATTAGAATGAACAACAATGGCCTTTTCTTTTTCTTTTTTTTTTTTTTTTCTTTTCTTTGTCTGGTTGTGCAATGTTTGGTTCCCTTAAGCTTTCTAATTGACCTATGTAACGAGTGTTAAGTCAATGACTCCCAAACCAAATGGTTTTAGGGCATTAGGTGTAGAGACAACCCTAGGACTTACTAACTCAAGTCAAAAATGCTACGAAACCAACTAACCATGACTTTAATCAAATCAAATTTTTCACCTTTTGACGTGAACACTTAATGCTTTGAGGCAAGAGGTCCAGTTATTCAGCGAAAAGCTTATCAATGACCTTTTATATATATATATATATGCCAAAGTATCCATCTAATAAATCATCTAGTTTTACTTAAGACACAGAAACACACACATCAGACTTCATGTCATACCCCACAAATTATATGCTAATGTGCTTGAGTAAGATCAGATCAAATATGTGAATTCTTAGCCGTCCTAAGCAAATAACCAAACTGAAGACTCAATTATCATATCATGTGTTCAAAATTTTAAGCTCATTGATGAATTCAAGCCACAATTCTTTCAGATTAACCTAAAATTTTTTAGGCAAACATGAACATGCATAAATTTTTTTTCTTTTCACAATTTTTTTTTTCAAAATAAAAATAACATAAACTGGGACAGAGTGTGTGTAACGTGTCTCCCATACCCCAAAATTTAAATTACACATTGTCCTCAATGTGTCTATAACATGGAAAGAATTTACCCGAGATATGAACAAAATTGTCTAGGATAGCATGGCTCATAGCACACCTCCAAACTTGAACTGCAGCACACTTGTCCCTGTAAAATAAACACTAAAACAAATGAAAAACGAAACAAAAACAAAACTAAAAACAATCATAAAAATAAATTGACAAACAAGTAAAACAAAAAAATAATAGGATACACTATGGGGTGCCTCCCATGAGCGCTAAGTTTATTGTCTTCAGCTAGACAGCTGTTCTCCCCTTATTCTCTTATTTTAGTCCTGAAGATGATGCTCCAGGATTGGGTATTGTTTGAGATGGGAATCCACCCTATTTTCTTTCACTCAGTTCTTTAGCCATTTGCCCCATTTGGACTTCCAATCTTTGCATAGCTTGCTTTGTTCTTTGTATCGCTTGATCGGTTTTTGCATTGATTTGTCTTTGATCATTCATGAATTCCCGTACATACTCTCCAAATCATTTTGCTTTGATTCATGGCTTGGTTGGCTTGCTTGTTGGTAGTTCCTCTGTTGCCCTTGATGGTTCAAAGTATTCTGATTGGTACTCCAAGAAAAATTAGGATGGTTTCGCCATCCTGGATTGTAGGTGTTGGAGTATGGATTGTTCTTAGGAGGATAATTGTTCTGTCCCACATAATTTACATGCTCTTGATCTGTAGATGAGTACAAGGGGCAAGTCTTCGTAGTGTGATCAAATTGAGAACATAAAGCACATACCTGAGGTTGCACGGCTTGTTGATTAGATGAGACATTCTGAGCAGTCATGGCTTTGACAATCATATCCAACTTTCTTTCCACAACAGCCATTTGATTTGGGGGTCTTCCACTCAGGTTCACTTCATACATACCCTTGTTCTTTACTCCTTGCCTCCCTTTGGATGAGAATTGTTGGGAGTGTTACTTAATGTCTCATAGAGCTCTATTGCTTCCTCGCTACTCTTTTCCATTAGCACACCTCCACAAGCTGAATCAATAATACCCTTGTTAATATCATTTAAACCTTCATAAAAGGCTTGTACCTGATCATCTTGAGGCACGTTGTGATCTGGACACTTAAGAAGCAGTGTATTAAAGTGATCCCATGCTTCAAAGAACAGGTCTCCATCTTTTTGTTGGAATGATTGAATCTCCCTTCTAAGCTGTCTTGTCTTTTGAGTGGGAAAGAACATCTTTAGGAACTTGTTGGACAACTCTTCCCAAGTATGAATAGACTCTGCAGGCAAGGAATTATACTATAGCTTAACATTGCCTTTTTTTAAAAAAAGGGAATAAGACTAACCTAAGCCTTTCCGGAGTTAGGCCTTGAACATGCTGAAGTTTGCAGAGATCAAAGAATTCCTTAAGATGCAAGTTAGGATCTTCAGCAGTTGTGCCCCTGAAGTGAGTTAATGCATTGAGTATCTACAGGGATATATAATAATTTCCTTCCACCTCCGGTTGAGATGCTATGCATGATGGCTGGTTGAGGTTTTCCGAGATGAAAGCTTGCTTCGTGGATCTTCGCACTGATTGTGGATTTTCTTGCAACTCTTGCATTGTGTCCTCAACTTTTTCTTCTTCTTTTGAGTCGGAATTGTCTTTATGCCCTTGTCGAATGGTCCTATCAATTTCTGGATCAAGTGGAAAGATGGTTGAGGCTTGAGATTGACGACCTTGCATAAAATGAAATTTTCCTTTGTGGTCACAGCAGCTTCAGTAATACTGGGCAGAAGTCCTCTGGAACTGCGCTCGATCGCAGTAGCAGAATGTCAGGTGATTCAAGCTGAAACAGAATAGAAACAGAGAAGTAATTGGAACACTAAAAAGAATATATATATTTTCTTTTTGATAAAATAGAAATAAAAATTAAAATAACAAGACAGAAAACAAAAACCAATATATATATATATATAATAAATAAAAAGAAAATTAAAGGCACAATTGAAATCAGCAGCTTCAGTACTGCTGTTTGGATGCTCCCTGAAACTGCGCTTGATTGCACTCGGCCTATGCTCGATCGCAGTAATAGAATGCAGATGCCGCAAACTGAAATGTTGTTACAAATATCTACCTAAATCAGACTAATTAAGAGGATAACTTAAGATTTGTTATTACAATAAATTTATTACAAGAAGATCAAACATATTAGGTGCCAAAAACTATTTGTTACAAATATCTACCTAAATTAATAGGCAAATAATTGTATGTTTTACTCGCAAGTACACAAGATAAAACTATAGTATAGCAGGCAAATACGAGATCATTCCCACGAGGATTTGTAAATTATGTTTAGAAGTAATTTTCTATTTAATTAACCAAATTAAATTTAATTTTCACGATTGAATTTAATATAAAGAAATTAAATAAAAGTTAAACTAAAACTAAAAAGGATTAGGGTTTTGATATCCATCACTAATCAGACTAATTAAGATAACAATATGCCAATGCGCGGTATATATAATGTTTGTCAACCCAAGGGCATGGATGTCTACTCCTTAAGCTATTGATTTCTTTAAGCAACAAATTAGGCATGAGTGTCTACTAAGTTGTTCTTTAAGAAAGCATAAATCTAAGGAAATCGACAAACACACGAGGTCTAGGGCATGAGTGTCTACTCTTGGTTCCCCATGTTGATTAACCCAAGAATCCGGTGTGAATATCTTTTGTTACTCTTATTAAACCCAAGACTCGGTCATCCAAATTGATTTAACTAATCCCCACCACATGCATATGTTGGCCAGACAAACACATATGAGGAATACAAGATAACATATATTAATCAAGTTAAATATACTAAAATATAATTGTAGCAAAGGCACCAATATTACAATCATAAATAGACATGATTAGGGCTTCAATCTAGCCCTAAATAAAGTATAAACTACATAATAAAGATAAAAGGTGGAAGAGAAGAAAAACCCAAACTCCTCTTGATTTATTTGTCAGTTCCTTTCCAGAGCTTGTGCCTCTTTTCTCCACACCTATTCCTAGAGGCTAAGAGGTATATTTATAGGCTTTAGAAGTCCTTGTTGCACTAGTAAACCTAGGAAATTCGTAGGGTTTTACTCCTATTACAAGTGGGAGTTGAAAAACCCTAATATGGAAATACTAACAGTCTGGCCGCCACTTGATGTGTCACCTGCGCACGGTTGCGATTGATCGCATGTCTAAGATCGAGCCTCTTTTGTTGTGCGCTTGATTGTGCATGGTTGATTCGCTGCTTTTTTTTTTTTTTTTTTTTTTTTTTTTTTGTGGTAGTGCGCTCGATCGCTGGGAACCTGCAATCGATCGCATTGTTAGGGGTTCCAACTTTTCCCATTTTCTCTCTTTAAGCCCAAATCTCCTAGATTTACTTCCTTTTCTTCCAAAAGCCTATAAAAGCTTGGAAAACACAGAAAGGAACTAAAATAGCACAAATTAACATACTTAAGGAATTTACACATATAAGTTTAAGGGCTAAAATATGAATATTTTGACACTTAACAATGGGTAGCATGCGTAGATGGATTTCCAACCCGGAAATATAGTGGAGCTAGGGTCATACTCAGAGGACCCAGCGAAGAAGAATGCGAGGCAGTGATATAGCTGAAGTTCACCACCACCAACAATGAAGCCGAGTACGAGGCCATAATCGCCAGAATGAGTATGGCCCGAGAAATGGGGGTAAAAAAATTTAGAAATCAGAAGTGATTCCCAAGTAGTGGTCGAACACATTAAGGGGGAATACGAGGCTAGAGGAGATAAGATGAAGCGGTACCTGACAAAAGTGAAGGAAGCTGCTGAGTTCTTTGACAAGATAGTATTCACTAAGGTACCAAGGGAAGAAAGTCGCAGGCAGATGCCCTAGCTCGTATTGGTTTTGCTTCAGAGGAAGAAATCACGGTAGCTGTATGTCCAGTTCAGGAATTAATCGAGCCTTCAATTACTCGGGTGGACCAGGTAACATGCATCGAAGAAGAACAGGGAGGCCTATAATGTGGCCATGTTATACTGCAATTGCTCAAGGAGGGAAAGTTGCCATCCGATAAAAAATTGATTCAGAAAATCCACATTCAAGCTGCCTGGTATACATTGATCGACGAAATCCTGTACAGAAGAGGTTACACTCTTCCTCTACTCAAGTGCTTGTCGAAAGAGGAGGCCTCCTACGTGCTTAGAGAAATCCACGAAGGCGTTTGTGGTAGTCACTCGAGAGGAAAAATGTTGGCCCACAAAGTTGTTCGAGTAGGGTATTATTGGGCTAGGATGAATAAAGATTCAAATGAAGTGGTGAAATGGGAGGAAGAATGCTGGCCCACAAAGCTGTTCGAGTAGGGTATTATTGGCCTGGGATGAATAAAGATTCAAATGAAGTGGTGAAACATTGCGATAAGTGCCAGCGGTTTGACAAAGTAATGACCAACCCACTCGAGGGGTTAAGCCCGGTATCGGCACTGTGGCCTTTCGCACAATGGGGGGTCGACCTCGTAGGACTGCTACCGATAGGGAAAGGAGGATGTAGATTCATTGTAGTAGTCGTCAACTACTTCATGAAGTGGGCAGAAGCTGAAGCTCTGGCAACCATAACTACTAGGAATATAAAAAATTTTCTTTGAAAGTCGGTTGTTTGTCGGCATGGTATACCTCATGCCTTCGTAATTGACAATGGCAAGCAGTTTAATTGCGAGCCATTCTGAAGCTGGTGTGCCAAATTACACATCAGAAATTATTTCTCATCCCCAGGACATCCTCAAGCAAACTGTCAAGTGGAAGCTACAAACAAGACCTTGAAGAAAACATTGAAGAAAAAGCTTGAGGATAAAAAAAGAGCATGGATAGAATTCCTCCCTGAAGTAGTGTGGTCTTACAGAACTACCATCTGAACTCCAACAGGAGAAACCCCATTCTCCCATGCATTCGGATCATTCCAGTCGAAATCGGCTCGGTCAGCTTTCGAGTAAAACACTATAATTCGGAGATGAATGAAGAAGGCATGAAGTTGAGCCTAGACCTGCTCCAAGAAAAGAGGGATGACTCTCAAGCAACAATGGCCGCTTATCAACAAAGAACAGCTTGGTACTTCAACAAGAAGGTCTAGCCAAGCCAGTTCAAAATAGGGGACTGGGTTCTCCAGAAAGTCAGCACAGCAACCCAAGATCTAGTAGAAGGCAATCTTAGACCAAGATCTGAAGGGCCCTATAAAGTCGTTTGGAGCCATCGGCAAGGCACCTACTATCTGCAAGACGTAGAAGGGAAACCATTGCGGAGACCCTGGAATGCAGATCATTTATTTGTAATTTTTGAATTCCTATAATTTACTTTCTCTTCAATGATATTTATCGATGAATAAAAATTGACTTGAGCATTGGAGGACCCTTGGTCAAATTGACCATTGGGCCCAGTGACAAATTCCTTGTCCTGCAGGGAAGAAAGGGAGTCAACCCTTTAGAAAAATCTTAAAGCAAAGCAGCATCCACGGAGAAAACCCTTGATAAAAAAAAAATAATAAAATTTTTGTTTTAAAAAAAAAACAAGAAGGATGAACATCCTATACTTGGAAAGATAGGGAGAAAACCCTTGAAAAAAAAAAAAAAAAGAAAAAAAAAAGGAGTGAACATCCAAAAAAAAAAGAAGGATGAAAATCCTGGACTCAAATAGACAGGGAAAAAACCCTTGACAAAAAAAACAAGAAGGATGAAAATCCTAAACTCGCATAGACAGGGAGAAAACCCTTGACAAGAAAAACAAGACAAGGTTACCCATGGACCAGACAACCAAGGCCAGGAAAAGTCCATACTGTGGAAGTCATTTACACTTCATAAGGTTAGCATGCAAACATCCAAACTTCAAAGAAAATGTTTCATTAATAGACTGAATTCATCACAAGAAGACTCAAGTACAAATCAAGTTCATTACAAGAAGACTCAGCAGCAAGCTAAGTTCGTTACACAACTACAGTTATTACATAGACACGATTACAAGAAACGCAAGTAAAACCGAGAAAACTACATCCGGACTTGATCTAGTACTCAAACGTCCGAGTAGACATTGTACAAAGAATCACATTTGGGTAAGACACCCGGGAATATGATGAACAAAAAATTATCGACCCTGGATAGGCCACTGCCATTTATATCGAAGGTCACTCCTGATGACCTTCACTCAGAGAATCATGTCTCTCAAGAGCCCTCGCCTTCCAAAGTTGGTATTTCCTCTGGAGTCTTCTACACTTTTCCTCTTCCTTCAGAAATAGACGAGTGGCAGAGTAAACGCTAGAGGCATGCTTCCACCTATCTTCATGAATGCTGACAAGTTGAGCCTCAAGGTCAGTAATCGAGCAGTCCCGCAACTTCAACTGGCGATCTCTTAAAATTATTTGATGGTCCTTCATCTCCACGTCCGCCATCAATTCGGCCACTTGATTTGAGCGATCTCTAAGGCATTGCTCTCGCGTCTCAAGCAATAGGCACAGTTGTTGTGCCAAATATTACCTAAATTAATAGATAATAATTGGTATGTTTTAACTCGCAAGTGTACAAGATCAAAACAGTAGTATAATACAGCAAGTACAAGATCGTTCCCACGGAGATTGTTGATTTCGCTTATAATTAGTTAAAATATCAACTTTGTCACGAAATTGATATTATGAAAATAAATAAAGATAAAGATAAAGGTCGGGCTTTGATATCCACCACTAATCATGCTCAAATAATATAACAATATGCCAATGCTCTAATCATAATATGAATACCTAATATTTGCCAACCTAAAGGTATGGGTGTCTACTCCTTAAGCTATTGATGTCCTTAAGCAACGAATTAGGCATGGGTGTCTACTAAGTAGTTCTTTAAGAAAGCATAAATCTATGGAAATCGACAAACACATGAGGCCTAAGGCATGGGTGTCTACTCCCGGTTCGCCATGTTGATTAACACAAGAACCCAGTGTGGATTTCTTTTGTTATTCTTATTAAACCCAGGACTCGATCATCCAAATTGATTTAAATAACTAATCCATACCACATGCATATAATGGCCAATCACACACATATGAGGAATTCAATAAAACAGGAATTAATCAAGTTATGCATCACAATATGATTATCACAAAGGCGCCAATATTGAAATATTAAATAAACATAATTAGGGCTTCAATCTAAAGAGTTAGTTACGCATAGTTAAAATAAAAATAGAAATAAAAGAGAAAGAAAGAACCGAAAACCGCTCCTAGAAGTAGCCTCCAAATTCCTCTCCCAAAGTTGTGTCTATTCAAGGATGATTATTCTAAAGGTTTGGAGGTCTATTTATAGGTTCAGGAATACTCTAGAAACCCTAGAAATCATAGGGTTTTGAAAGGTTGAAAAGGTGAACTTTCCAGAATAGGGCACTGCTGACTTTTTCCTCACGCGCAGGTGCGCTCGATCGCAGCCCGTGTGTGCTCGATCGCAGGACTGCGGTTCATCGTATGTGTTGGGCGCTCGATCGCAGGTGCGATCGAGGTTGTTGCTTGTGCGCACGAGCTCACGCCTTGCACTCATCTGGTCCTCTCGCTTTTACTGCGCTCGATCGCAAATCCCTTGCGATCGATCGCATTACTAGAGCCCCCAAAGCGGACAAAATATCGTCCTAAACTTGGGGCGCGGAGAAAGGTTGGAAGTAGAGCCAAAAAATTTTGAGACAAACACCTTAATTGCAATCTGCCTATCCGAAGGTTGAACGACATTGTGCACTTGAGTCTTCTTACGAGCCGGTGATTTATGGGTTGCCTTGTCAGAAGGAAGAATTGGTTTCTTTGGATTTCGCTGATGGTCACAGTATACTTTGTCAACAGGGATCTGATAGCCCAAATGCTCTCGAAGAGCAGAATCGGTAATGATCTCATTAAAAATCATCTGAGTCTCATTCTAGGGAAGCTGGGAGAAAGGCAAGATATAATCAACTCGACTCTGCTGCCCCAGGCTTAATTTGGGGCATCCCTTCCCTACCAATACGAAGAGAAGTCAAAAAAAGAAGAAGAAGAAGAAGAAAAAGAAATTAGAAATACTCATAGCTTTCTCAAGAGGCCCCCCATTCTCGGGGAACAGTGTGCTCGAATAGCAGAGCCTCCAATGAGGATGCCTCCCAAGCACCATAAACGTAAAAGAATTGCCCTGCCCAATGAAGTGATTCTTCCCGTGAACCATGAAAGTCACCGTCTCGGTGTTTGGGTACATATGAGGACCGTATATATTGAAGGCCACAACAAAAGCGTGCCATAAAGAATCGCCAACCATTGGGCATCAACTGCTCGAGGGCTATTCCCAGAAGAGATAACATCTCTCTAATAATGGGAGAGAAGGGCAAACGAAGTCTAGCCAGAAACATGCGCTCATAAACGCATATGTCTCCAAGACCACCAATCATTCCGGTGGAGTCATTAGGCAAATGTAAAGAAATTGAAGGAGGAATCTCAGAGTTGTGTCAAAGTACCTTCTCATCAAACGATGAAAAATAGGACCTCTATTTTTTAGGAAAATCCAAGCATAAAGATGACCCAACACCCGAGGGGGCACCTCACCAAATGGATGAACCCTAGTAGATGAACCACCCTTCTGTCGAACCAAAGGAACCTTCGGGGAAAGCTCATTGGCAGCCTTGCCTTCGGAAAGTTGAGGTTGATGAGTGGAAGACATGGTTGTAGAGAGAAGAAGTTTAGAAAATTTCGAAGGCAAAAGAATTTAGGAAATTGGAGTCGTGAAGAAAGAAGAAGAAAAGGAAACCGTTTATAAAGAAAGAAAACCACGAAACCAGCAATGGAGCATTTAATGTAAACTCATCATGAGTCTGCAGCCACGCCTCAACTGAGGGAACTCGTGACATCTTTCCCTCAAAAGATGCGACCAAGAATGCCATTCGACAGCCAGCACCTAGCTCAATAGCGACTCATTCAATGCCATCTGCTCGAAGTAAAACACGTGGAGGATTAAGCGGCGCATTTATTAACATGTGTACAAAGATTTGAAAGATCACATATTGCACCTAACCACTAGATATCTCAGACACGTGATTGTCAGTTCCATAAATGGATAAAATGCCAAAAATAATGACTTCACTGAGTCGGATCAGGCAAAATATCTGAAGAATGAGCCATTTCAAAGAAAAGGAGGAAACCGAGCATCAGAATTCTCTTCTCTCGAAGCCTCGACAGAAGGAATTTGGAGGGTAACTGTTACACATAAAAATCGTACTAAACTCAATAGGCCCAAGGCCTCATAGTGAGAGATAAATTCCCAAAATGATCTTACAAGCCCAGCCCGGTGCCGAAGGTCTAAGCCAGTCATCATCGCTATTCTATAATGGCCCAGGGATAACTTACTCCCACCATGTTTGCAGCGATCACCAAGTCGACATTCTTAGGGTCAAACACACGCATTGATCACATCAATGGTTACCCACATTCATGGGTACTCATTAACTGAAGGAACAGTTACAATCACTCTTAGATTAGCATTCATGATAGGAATCACCGTTGCGCACCATTCTTGGAGTCGACATTGATTACAAGCATTCTCGGGCCATTTACTGTGACCGTTATGCATCACTCTCGAGATTTACACTAATGATAGTAATAGTTTCACAATAACTGTAACGATCAGGGAATAGTAATATTAACTCCTATGTCTGTTATGCCCAGATCCTAGATCCTCCACCCGGTCATCATCATCGCATCCACCACAACACCTATATAAGGGCACGAAAGTCAAGGATACAGTTACATGACTCAATCTCTCACTAAACACTATACATAACTAAAAAAAGAAGAAGCTAACTTTAGCATCGAAGGAGGATTCGCCGGAACACCCCTAGCGTCTTCTCTTAACTCCATTTCTGTCTTGTAGATTAAAGAAGGAGCGACATCCAAAATTACGATCTCACCCCTTGGCTCCACCATACCGGAAACTGTACCAACAAAAGTCATGCTCCATTTTGTTATGAAATCTTGATTTAACAATTTTTATAGTTGAGAATGCTCGTTCAGTAGTTAATGTAGACACTGGAATAGTCAGAACAAGGCAAATCAATCTGTCAATAAGATAGAACATATCTGATTTTTCTGTCTCTGTCAATCCTCGACATAATTCCGCAATGGAGGACAATATTTGTAATTTCGGATGATTAAGCATATCAACTTAAAAAATGCTTCAACTGAAATCTCGAAATAATTTCTCCTAAATAGAAAAAAATCAAGAGAATAGTACTTCCGCAAGACTACATATATCATCAATATTAAATGATTTATGAGCATCATTTGGATCCAAAGCTGAACTAAGAGTTAAGAGTTTCATTGCCCCTTTTCCAAATCTACTATCGAGCTCTTGCAATTGAAAGTCTATAGTAGCGTTAAATATGTCAAAATGATGCACCATTGTAATGTGATCTCGTTGATGACGTCGGCCTTCAACATAATGAGTACCCAAATCTGGAATGTCAATTTCAAATTGCTAGGAAAGTAGACTACTTTCTCAACCAAATTATCACAATCTTCATTTCTCAATTTTCGGAGGAGTGCTTTTGTATTAGAAACTAATTGCATAACATTCAAGATGTCTTGAGATTTTTGTTGCAAATGTTGACTAAGACAATCGGTAGTACCTATGATTTCTCTCATCAAATGTAAAATGAATATGAATTTGAAGGATGTAATCATTTTATAAGTAGCATTAGCATCCTCATGTTGAGAGTAAGTGGATCTTCTTTTATAATATTTTCAAGCACTGAATGATGAGTGCCAAATATTGCATATTTGGGCCCCTTAATTTGCACTAACTAAGCCTTTAGCTTTATTATTTTCTGATGTTTGTGTTAGCTTTGGTGTCTTAGTGTTTTGTAGGTTGCTAAGGGAAAATTGTGCTTTTAAAGTGAAAAATACAGAGTTTGGAAGAAAGTTGGCAAAAGTGCCATCAAGTAGGATTGAGCGCACCATCCTATGCTCGAGCGCCTATGCACTCGATCCTAGCTGGGTTGCGCTCGAGCGCACCCACACCCACTAACAAGCTGCAAGCGTTCAAGAGCTGCACCGCAAGAGAAGAGTTACATGCCCGAGTATGATCGAGCGCACTGGCCATGCGCTCGAGTGCACTCATCTGCCAGATATGCCCTAGCGCTATTTTTAGGGTTTTTAACCCTAGAGACCCCTATAAAATGACGGCTAAGCCTCAAGAAATAGGGGCAAGGAGATCAAGTTCGAATTTCAACAATTTTCTCCCTTTTAGTTTAGTTTTAGGTTTAAGTTTTATTTTCAATAATCATGTGGAGCTAAATTTTCAACTAAGGTTGAGGATGAAGCCCCACCGATGAAGAACAACACATTCCATATTCATCAATACCATTTGAAGTTCTCACAAATAAAATCATATGTATGTCTTACCAAAAACTTGTTGTGAGTTTTAAATGATACTCGCAAGTGCACGAGTCGTTTGCAATATAGCTTTTGCAGGTGCGAGGTTGAATCCATAGGGAATTGTGTTTTTGACAAACAAATTATATCTAAACTAATTAAAATCTTAACCTAGTTCCAAGAGGTTTTAGATTTTGAATAAGAGAAAACTTAAACTAAATAACAACAACAATAATCAAAAGATAAAATACTAAAGTTATGGAATCCACACTCACCAAGTTGGAACAATACATTCCATGTTCATCAATACCATCTGAAGTTCTCACAAATAAAATCATATACATGTCTTACCATGCTTCACAATTTAATTAAATCATCCAATGTATCCATCCATTATACAAATCACAAAAGATATCTGGATTAAACCAAGTCATCAATTGTATCCGTCGGACAAATCACAAATAGATATCGAATTTTAGTTTAATAAAGATCCAAGCAAACAATTAAATGAAACTCCCCTAAATCATCACATGTATTCGGAAATCACAATAGATATTCAAGAGTAATTTCAATAATTGAATTAAAGCTAAACAATTGAAACCTTAAAAATCCATAAAATCATATAATATTGACTTACATGAAAGTGTGTTGTTCTTCATCGGTGGGGCTTCATCCTCAACCTTAGTTGAGAATTTAGCTTCACATGATTATTGAAAATAAAACCTAAACATAAAACTAAACTAAAAGGGAGAGAAACTGTTGAAATCTGGACTTGGTCTGCCCGCCCCTGTTTCTTGAGGCTTAGCCATCATTTTATAGGGGTCTCTAGGGTTGAAAACCCTAAAAAAGGCGCTAGGGCATATTTGGCAGACGAATACACTCGAGTGCATGACCAGTGCACTTGATCGCACTCGGGCATGTAACTCTTCTCCTGCGGCGCAGCACTTGGGAGCTTGCGGCTTGCTGGTGGCCATGGGTGCGCTTGAGCTTAACCCAGTTGGGATCGAGCTCACAGGCGCTCGAGTGTAGGATGGTGTGTTCGATCCTACTTTGATGGCGCTCGATCCTACCCATGTAACAAGTGTTACGCCAATGACTCCCAAACCAGATGGTTTTAGGGCACTAGATGTAGAAACATCCCTATGGGCTTAATAACTCAAGTCAAAAAGGCTACGAAGCCAAACTAGCCATACAATCAACAAACTCGAATTTCACACCTTTTTATACGAACACTCAATGCTTAATGAGGCAAGAGGTCCAGTTACTCAATGAGAAACTCAAAATGATTTTTTTTTCAAGCCAAGGATATTCATCAACAAGCCATCCCAGAAATCTCAAGATACACACAATTTAGTTCAAATTTCATACCTCACAGACTCTATGCTAATGTGCTCATGATAATTAACTCAAAACAAGTGAAGTCTCTATAGCCCAAAAATGAGTCAAAGGACTCAGATTCCTAATGACATGATGATATGTTTAGAATATTAAGCAAGCCAATGAAAATCAAACCACAGCTACCGCTTAACTCATACTTAACAACAACATAGCAATTATTTATTTATTTATTTATTTTTAGACAGATAAAAACAAACAAATAAATCCAAAAAAACAGACAGAGTATCTTTCTATACCCCCAAACTTGAATTACACATTGCCCTTAATGTGTAGTAAAGAAATACATTACCAGAAGTACGGAACATCAAGGGGTGAAAAAGGCTAGGGCGTCCCCCAAACTGGAATACCAAAGCACCTATCAACAAAACTAATAGCAATATTTTCTCATAGAAACAAACATCAAAAGATTAATTGCTGTCAAAAACAAGAAATAAAATGACAAAAGAAAAAGAACTTAGAAATGAAGTGTAGAAAATAAAAATAAAAAAGAAGAAGAAAGAATACCGCACTTTCCTCGATCATATGGGTGTCCAACCAATCCCTTCCACCATTTCTTCTTTAAAACTTTGTAGCATTCTGGAAGGGTGTTTCGCCCTCTCAGGTAGCTTACTTGCATGCTTCGAAGGATTTTCTTAGGAACATGGTTCCTAGATTTGGGACCTTGTGTGCAGAGATCCTTCAGAAGTTTAGCATGAGATGGTTCTTTAAGACATTGAGGAACTGAAGCTTGGGGTTCATGATGTGTCTCAAAAGGGATGGTGATGAAGGAAGGAGCTTCAGTACTCAATTCCTTGTCATTAGACAAATTTGGAGTTGACAGGGGCTCACTTTTGTCTAGGTGCTCAACTTGCTCCTCTTTTTCTTCCTCCTCATTGTTCTCCACAATTTCCTCACTCCCAAATGTGGTGGTGGCTTGGGCATGATCATAACAAGAATTGCTAGTAGCTTCCTCATCAATCATGTAGTGTTCTTTAGCCATTTCAGCTGACTTTGAACCTTTTCTTCTTCTATTCTGTTGAATTCAGCAACTAGATGATCGACTTGTCCTTCTAACCTTGCAATTTCTTGAGTGTTGACCATGGTGGCATCCTTGAGTTCTTGAATGGCTTGGTTATTGACCATGGTGGAATTCTTAAGCTCTTGCATGCACTGGTTAGCTGTCTGCCTAAACGCTTTGAGCGTGTCTTCCAATGATAATTGTGGTTGTGGCATTTGAACGATGGATTAGCCGGTTAGTTACATGAAGGATTTGAGAGAGTCTTCCGACGCATATTGTTGAGGAAGATAGTCGTATGATGAAGGATGAAGGACTTGGTTATCGAACTGTGGATAGTCTGGATGGTGCAGTTCATGATCTTGGGGATCATAATTTCCTATAGCCTCAGTTGACCACGAGAAATCAGAATGATTGTTCGATCCCGGGGTGTAAAAATTGGCATTGGATTCAAATCTCGGGCTGAAGAAATTAATGTTTATTTGCTCATATGAAAAAATAAAAAATTGTCCCAAGATGGACAATTACTAGAACGATGATAAGGATTTGAGCAGTATGAACATGGTTCATGTGGGTAAAAATTGTGAGAGTAGTTGGTAGGAGCTATTGACCTACAACTAGGAGAATCATTAAAATTACCAAATGGAAAATTCATGCTTCACCCTCACTCTTTAGCATGCAAATATCCCACATAAAACAATAACAATTTTTTTTTTTTTTTTGTTAAGAAATAAAATAAACAAAAATAAGTATTATAAAAACAAAAATTAAAACTAACACAGAAGCATCAAACTAAACAAAAATACCAAAAATTAAAAACTAAAACTCAAAACTCACAAAAAGGACCAAAAATAAATTTGGCAAAATTTTGTACTCATCCGTCTCGGTGCAGTCTACGGAGGTGCGCTCGAGCGCAGAAGGGGAGGGATCGAGCGCAGTAGCGCTGATCCATCAGTGATGTTGCGGCTGCGTGCATGCGGTCCATTGCTGGTGCTGTCTACTGCGCGAGTGCGCTCGAGGGCAAGGTAGACGGGATCGAGCATAGGCACTGATCCGTCTGGTGCTACCGGTGCGCTCGAGCTTCTGCAGAGGGTTGTCAAGCGCAGGCGCACACAACTGAACTAGCTACTACCTTGCCTGCGAGTGCACTTGAGTGTAGTAGCACTACGCTCGACAGCACTTGTGTTGATGTTCAGAGAGTGCTATAGTAGAAACTGCAAAACAGGGAAAAAAAAAAACAAAAAACAAAAACAAAGAAAAAGACAGAGTGTCTTTCCACATGATTATTAAAAATAAAACCTAAACCTAAAACTAAACTAAAAGGGAGAAAAACTATTGAAATTCGGACTTGGTCTCCCTACCCCTGTTTCTTGAGGTTAGCTGTCATTTTACAGGGGTCTTTAGGCTTAAAAACCCTAAAAACAGTGCAAAGGCATATCCTGCAAATGAGTGTGCTTGAAGATATGGCCAGTGCGCTCGATCGCACTCGGGCATGTAACTCTTCTCTTGCAGTGTAGCACTTGGGCGCTTGTGGCTTGCTAGTGGGTGTGGGTGTGCTTGAGCGCAACCCAGCTAGGATCGAGTGCACAGGCTCAAGAGCAAGATGGTGCGCTCGATGCTACTTTGATGGCACTTTTTCCAGCTTTTTCCAAACTCCGTGTTTTTCACTTTAAAGGCAAAAATTTTCCTTAGCAACCTACAAAACATTACGACACCAAATTTAACACAAACATTAGAAAATAATAAAGCTAAAGGCTTAGAAAGTGCAAATTAAGAGGCCCAAATATGCAATATTTGGCACTCATAGTCATCACTGAACAAGTAGGATTAAACATCCTTCGTAGGCTACAACTAGAATGAAAATGAGAACCCCAACTAGAATCACCAACTTGTTCCAAAGTGCTAATTTGGTTAGTTCCTTTTCCAGATTCAAGTTTATCAATAGCTATCAAATGTGTGATATATGCTTCTTGAGCATCTTGCAGTTTACCATGACGTTTACATACAGCACCAGCCACATTGATATTGAAATTCAAATTTGAGAACTCATGAACAAAAACTAGCTCTCGAGATACAACAACAAATGATAACTATAATTGATGTGCAAAACAATGAACATAGTATGCACAAGGACAATTATTAAGAAATAATGCATGCAATCCTTTCCATTCACCGCACAAATTACTAGCACCATCATACCCTTGTCCATGAATACTTTGAATATCAAGATGATTTTGAGAAAGAACATAAGATATGTTTTCCTTTAAAGTCGACGCCGATGTATCTTTAACAAGGACAATATCAAAGAAGTGTTCTTGTATGAAACAATCTTTGTTAATAAATCTCAAAACAATAGCCATTTGTTCTCTCTTAGACTCATCTCATGCCTTATCAACAATAATGCTAAATTTTGAATTACCAATTTCTTCACGAATTACATCTCGTATCCTTTTTGGCAAGACAAGTAAAGGAACTTTTTGGACATGATGTGAAGTATATTTTTCATTTTGTGGAGCATTTTCTAAAACAACCTTAGCAACATCCTAATTGTAATCGGACATAAGTTTTATCAACTCAAGAAAATTGCTACGATTTTTTGAATCGAGACCTTCAACATGACCTCTAAAAGCACATCCTTGAGATGTTAAATACCGAATCGAATCGATTGAAGTCTTTAATCGCAATCGATTCTTCAATTTTTCTTCTGAAGTTTGCTTATCTATCACCTTATCAATATGCTGAGATTGATTCATCAAACTATCACAACACTTAACAGCATTATTAGGAGGTGAACATGACCTATTTCCCATATGGACCAAAAAAGCACAATGCATACTGTCAGAACAGTTTTCGACATGGTGTGGATTTCGTGTTCTTTGGAACCTTCTAGATCTACAATACAGCTTTGCATTCCCACAATCGCTGCAAAATAACAAGAGCGTCAAAAGATCCGCCGGCCACTATGCCGGGGACACTCCGATGCCTAAGTTAGTTCCGTGGAGAAGTGCAATACTATGCACAAAACTTAACAATTCAATCTACTTCAGAGTCTGAGAGTATGAGAAGATATCTTTATACCTTGTGTAGGGGCCTATTTATAGATTGAAGAGTTGGGGTAGACTTGGACTAGATCTTCTTGTTCGAGTTGATTTGGGAGTTCTGAGAGCTGGAACTGGACTTGGACTCCTACTCCAATTTAGACATTGAGTAGGACTTCTTGACCCAGATTCTTTCAATAGAACCCGACTTGGATAGCGTCTCCTGACTTTTAATTAATAACTTTGTGGGCCTATTATTGGCCAAGAGGCGGTTTGATGGGCATGTAGTGCAATTTTATTTCGAAAAGTTACCCCCCAATTCCATTATCCAAGGCAATCGAGTAATGGGAATTTTATTTAGGATCCGACTTTATGTTTGATCTTGTCCAAGACTCATGGCTTCCTCGGAGTGTAAATTGACTCTTTTAAGCTCAGCAACTGGAGCTCCTCATCTTCGTTGGTTCATGGCATCGCTTCGATTCCGGGGAGTACCTTCCAACTCTCTCCTTTGACCGAGGGTTAACACTGACCCTATCTTCAAGACGCCCAGAGTTTACATCCGGCCCTCTTTGTTCAACATGTCCAGGGCTAGTCCCCTTTTCACAACATATCTGGGGTTGACAGTCGGTCCTCTCAACATATCCAAGGGTTACATTCAATTCTTGAATTTTAACATATCCGGGAGTGACATCCGGTTCTTGAATTTAACATATCCGAGGGTGATATTCGGTCCTCTCAACATATCTAAAGTTGACATTTAGTTCTTGAATTTAACATATCTGGAGGTGACATCATGTAGTGACCCAAATAATCTACTAGGCTAAGATAGCTTGGTTATGATGATTAATTGGATCTTTGGGTCACTCGGGACAACTGGAGAGTTATTTTGGAAAATTCGACTCTTTGGCTGAACGCTTGTGTGGGGGACCACGCAAGCGCTCGCCTATCAACAATACTCGAGCGCTCGTGTAGGGACCAACCCGAGCGCTCGTTGACTTTTTGTTGACACTGGATATTGCTTGAGCGTACGACTGCAGCCCAAAAACCATTAGGTAAACAATATGCGAACGATCAGCACTATAGTACCGAGCGCTCGTTGTCCTGCAAGGTTGCTCTTACAGAGCCCTCAGCTTTTTCCTCATATAAATCGAACCCCCAATTCGACAACTAAACCCCCATTTAGGATCAGTTGAGGAGGCTTAGGAGAACATTGGAACAAATGAGGTTCTACTTAAACTTCTCTAACCGAACGCTCAACCTAGGGGCCGAACGCTTGCCCAAAGACGTTTCGAGGGAACACCATCTTGCCCGACGTTCTATAGCCACTATTTTATGTTCTAGGTTTGTTTTAGCTTGGACTTAGGACTAATAGTAGGCTCTCCACAGATTTGGAGAACCCATACCATTTGGAGGACTTTTCAGAGGACTTGTACAATCCGGGTGAGTACTAACTCACATAATGTTCGTTGTCTCTTTTCCCACATTAAACGACTATTTTGTGTACCAAACATGCATATTTACAACTCCCATGAAATGCATTTTGTTGCATCATGAACTCTATCATTTGTGAAAATCTGTTACTTAACAAGATAATGACAATGAGAAGACTAATTGCATCTTATGACATGGTACACCAGTACGTGCGAGATAATGGCCATGGACTTACTAGACATGTTAACTCTATGGTCAAATGTGTGTGATATATGGGCCTTCGATCCAATGGTTATTTTGTGACCGAAGTAGCCTTAACGGGCGGGTCATTATAGGATGTACATCATTAGTAGCATGGGCCACTCGAGGTTGGATTCGATCAGGTTGCTAGTGTTATGGATGATAGCGTACAATGGTCAGGGCATCGACATTGTATTGCAGGTCCCTCAAGACAGCACCAACCCTGTTCAGAAGGGGTAATTTCTTGGGTAGACCATACAGTTGAACTATCACTAATTCTCATGATTATAACAAGTACTATATTTATGCTACATTCATGGAAAACTGTCATACCTAAAATGTTGCATACTTTACCAAACAGATTTCATTTACTCACTAAGTGTTTGGACTTACCCCTTTTATTTTTCCCCTCCATCATGTATAATTGGATGGTTTAGCTACCATAGAGGAGGATGCTTTCGAACAAAATAATGGTGGTGGCCTAGGACCTGATCTAGGTCATTTTTGCGGATCTGGACCTAGTCTAGCTCAAATCCATGTGGGACGTAGGAGGATCCACTCGAGCAGAGATGATGGAGATAGTGATTATGCTAGCACTACTTAAAATTAGGCATTAGTCCTTGATTTGTTATCTTATGTTTAGACAATTATCATATGCTTTGTAACCTATTTTGATGATGGGTCTGTTGACCAATACATTTGAAGATCTGTTTCTGTGATGATGTTTTATCTTTACTCTGGTTATCCTGATTGTGGCATCTAGTTATTTCATTCTTATTCCAGTAATTACAGTCTTTCACTGTATTCTCTCATTTAGGCAAGTTTAAGATCTCTAAGTCTTGTCTGGTAAGAGATAGGGATGGGAGATGAACCATGGGATCAATTACCAGATAATTGATTTTCATAAGGCGTTACACATCTGATTCTTGATTTCACATATCCCGGGGTTACAACTAGTCCTCTCAACTTATCCAGGGGTGACATCTAGTTCTTGAATTTAACATACCTGGGGTGACAACTGACCCTTTCTTAAGGCACCCGAGGTTTACACCCGGTAATTGACTTCTATATATCTGAGGGTGACATCCGGCCCTCTCTTCAACATATCCGAGGTTCACATTAGATCCACTTTTCTCAATGTTTCAAAGAGTGACAGCTGACCCTATCTTCAAGGCAACTTATTTCTCTTATTAAACCCAAGACTCGGTCATCCAAATTGATTTCACTAACTAGTCCATACTACATGCATATGTTGATCAGGCACACACATATGAGGAATACAAGATAAGAGGTTATTAATCAAGTTAAATACACCAAAATATAATTGTAGTGAAGACGCCAATATTGCAATCATAAATAGACATGATTAGGGCTTCAATCTAGCCATAAACAAAATATAAACTACATAATAAAAATAAATGGTGGAAGAGAAGAAAACCCAAACTCCTTTTGATCTAGCCTTCAGTTCCTTTCCAGATCTTGTGCCTCTTTTCTCCACCTTATTCCTAAGGGCTAAGAGGTCTATTTATAGGCTTTAGAAGTCCTTGTTACACAAGTAAACCAAGGAAATTCGTAGGGTTTTACTCCTATTACAAGTGGGACTTGGAAAACCCAAATATGAAAAGAAAAGCATTCTGGCCACCTCTGATGTGTCACCTGCGAACGGGTGCGATCGATCGCAACCCGTTTTCGCTCGATCGCACGTTTGCGATCAAGACTCTTCTGTTGTGCGCTCGATCGCACATGGCCGCTTCATGCTTTGTCTTCTCTGGTAGTGCGCTCGATCGCAGGAAACCTGCGATTGATTGCACAGTCAGGAGCTCCAACTTTTCCCAATTTCTATCTTTGAGCCCAAATCTTCCAGATTTACTTCATTTTCTTCCAAAAGCCTACAAAAGTATGGAGAAAACAAAAAAGAACTAAAATAAGACAAATTAACAATATTAAGGAATTAACACACATAAGATTAAGGGCTAAAATATGGATATTTTGGCACTGAACAAACATCATGCACAGTTCATGTTTTTCCAAAAATTAAAGCATCACTTCAAGATCATGATTTTCATTCATTAGTAAGCTTAAAAAGATGAACTCCATCTTCACAATGAATTGGAATCTCAAAGTTCAATTACTTGCAAAGGACATGCGAAAACATCACAAGTTTGAAAACAGTGTAAAGTGAACTAGCACAAAATTATGAGGCTTCCAAGTCTTTCGAATATGTAATGTCTTCACATCTCAAAGTTCACTGAAATCCTTATTAGAATGAACAACAATGGCATATTTCTTTTTTCTTCATCATTTTTTTTTTGTTTTTTTTTTGGTCAGGTTGTGCAATGTTTGGTTCCCTTAAGCTTTCTAATTGACCCATGTAATGAGTGTTAAGTCAATGACTCCCAAACCAGATGGTTTTAGGACATTAGGTGTAAAACACCCCTAAGGACCTACTAACTCGAGTAAAAAAGGCTACAAAACCAAACTAACTATGACATCAATCAAATCAAAAATTTTCACCTTTTGACATGAACACTCAATGCTTTGAGGCAAGGGGTCCAGTTACTTAGTGAAAAGCTTATCAATGATCATTTATATATATATATATATATATATATATATATATATATATATATATTTTCATCACATATATATGCCAAAATATCCATCTAATAAGTCATCCAATTCACCCAAGATACAGAAACACACACATCAGATTTCATGTCATACCTCACAAATTATGTGCTAATGTGCTTGTGTGATCAGATCAAACATGTGATGTTTCAACTGTCTTAAGCAAGTAACCAACTAACAAATTTTTTCATCAGATCATGTGTTCAAAATTTTAAGCTCACCAATGAAATCAAACAATTTTTTTAGTTCAACCAAAATTTTAAGACAACATGAACATATATATATATTGTTTTTTCTTTTTCTTTTTATAACCAATAAAAATAAAATAGAACTGGGACAAAGTGTGTGTAAAGTGTCTCCCATACCCCCAAACTTACATTACACATTGTCCCCAATGTGTCTATAACATCGAAAGAATTTACCCGGGAGATGGACGAACTGTGTGGAATAGTATAACTCATAGCACACCCCCAAACTTGAATTGAAGCACACTTGTCCCTGCAAAACATTAAAGTAACAAAGGAAAACAAAAACAAAATAAAATAATAATAAAATAAACAAATAAAATAAAAAGGATATGTTGTGGGGATAAGTTAGGGGGTGCCTCCCATGAGCGCTAAGTTTAACGTCTTTTGCCAGACTATAGAGCAGCTTTAGTATTGCTGGATGGAGGTGCGCTAAATCGCACTGCCACATGGTAGCTCAAAGGTGTGGACAAAAACAGAGAAAAATTAAAACCACAAAAATAATAATAAAAACTAATAGACTTTAAAAAACAAAAACATAAAACAAAAGACAAAATAAAAGAAAACCAAAAAAAAAAAATTAAAATGAAAATTAAAATTAAAATGAAAATTAAAAATAAAAGCAAAATTGAGATCAGTAGCTTCAGTACCGTTGTCTGGCTGTGCGCTCGATCTCCCTGGAATGGGCGCTCGAGCGTACTATCACAAAACATAAGCATATAAGACTCACAGGCAGCAGTGCGCTCGATCGCACTACCGCAAATTAAAACAGATTTGCAGACAGAAACAGAACGAAAAACAAAACAGAAAATTTAAACAAAAATAAACATAAAACAACAAAATTAAAAACTAAACAAAATATTGAGAAAAATAAATAAATAAATAAGTGAAACTAAATTAAACTAAAGGAAAAAATTTCTAGACATAATTTAACACAATCACCGTCAACGGCGCCAAAAACTTGTTGTGCCAAAAACTCACTTAAATGAATAGGCAAATACTTGGTACGTTTTACTCGTAAGTGCACAAGATCAAATGATAGTATGGCAGGCAAATACAAGATCATTCCCACGAGGATTGGTAAATTATGTTTAAAAGTAATTTCCTATTTAATTAAACAAATAAAATTCAATTGTCAAGATTGAATTTAATATAAAGAAATAAAATAAAAGATAAACTAAAACTAAAAAGGATTAGGGTTTAGATATCCACCACGAATCAGACTAATTAAGATAACAATATACCAATGCGCCAATTATACTACTCCTTAAGCTATTGATTTTCCTAAGCAACGAATTAGGCATGGGTGTCTACTCTAATTCTTTTCTTTCTTAAATGATTTAACATGGGTGTCTACTAAGTTGTTCTTTAAGAAAGCCTAAATCGGTGAAAATCGAAAAACACACAAGGCCTAGGGCATGGGTGTCTACTCCCGGTTCCCCATGTTGATTAACCCAAGAATCCGGCGTGGATATCTTTTGTTACTTTTATTAAACCCAGGACTCGGTTATCCAAATTGATTTAACTAACTAGTCCATACCACATGTATATGTTGATCAGGCACACACATATGAGGAATACAAGATAAGAGGTATTAATCAAGTTATATACACCAAAATATAATTGTAGCAAAGGCGCCAATATTGCAATCATAAATAGACATGATTAGGGCTTCAATCTAGCCCTAAATAAAATATAAATTACATAATAAAAATAAAAGGTGGAAGAGAAGAAATCCCAAACTCCTTTTGATCTAGCCTTCAGTTCCTTTCCAGAGCTTGTGCCTCTTTCCTCCACCTTATTCCTAAGGGCTAAGAGGTCTATTTATAGGCTTTAGAAGTCCTTGTTACACAAGTAAACCAAGGAAATTTGTAGGGTTTTACTCCTATTACAAGTGGGACTTGGAAAACCCAAATATGGAAAGAAAAGCATTCTGGCCGCCTCTGATGTGTCACCTGCGAACGGGTGCGATCGATCGTAACCCATGTGCGCTCGATCGCACGTTTGCGATCAAGACTCTTCTGTTGTGCGCTCGATCGCACATGGCCACTTCATGCTTTGTCTTCTCTAGTAGTGCACTCGATCGCAGGGAACCTGCAATCGATCGCACTGTCAGGAGCTCCAATTTTTTTCAATTTCTCTCTTTAAGCCCAAATCTTCCAGATTTACTACATTTTCTTCCAAAAGCCTACAAAAGCATGGAAAACACAAAAAAAAGAACTAAAATAACACAAATTAACAATATTAAGGAATTAACACACATAGGTTTAAGGGCTAAAATATGGATATTTTGGCACTTAACACAACCCCAGCTGGTTATGGAATGCACTAGGATGGGACTGGAAGTGGTAGATGAGGGTGCGCCTGCACACATGTCTAACTTGGTGGTACAATCGGAGTTGCTTACAAGCATTCAAGCCGCTCAGTTGGAGGACCCTAGTACACGAAGATCAAGTAGTTGCTAGGAGAAGGAAAGGCACAAGAGTTTTGCCTTAAGGATGATGGGTTGCTCACCCATTTCAAACAAGTGTGTGTGTTGGAGAGCGAAGGATTCAGGAAAGAGATTAAGAGCGAGGCTCATTGTTCTCTGTATACTATACACCCTGGAGTACTAAGATGTGCAAGGACATGAAGGGATCATATTGGTCGAACAATATGAAGCAGGACATTGCAAAGCATGTGGAGCAGTGCCCAACCTGCCAACAAGTGAAGAAGGAACATCAATGATGTGTGCCAAATATTGCATATTTAAACCCCATAAGTTACATTTGTTAATCTTTTGGCTGTCTATTTCTATGGTTTTAGTGTTATGCAGGTTGCTAAGGGAAAACTAAGGTCTTTATGCGGAAGTTGCAAAGTTGGATATCTTTTGTGAATTGTGCAATGAATGGATACATAGGATGGTTTTGATTAATTCTTTGAAGCAAAAGTAAAACATACCTAAGATTTTGTTGTGAGAACTTTGGAAATATTATTGATCATGGAAATATGTTGCTATAACTTTGTGAGTGCGGATTTTGAAACCCTAGTGCTTCATTAATAGATTACTTTCACTTTAATTCGTTTATGCTTTTGATTTTGTATTCGCAAAAACAATCTCTCATCTTTTGGAACTAGGTTAGAGTTTGATTGATTTTGACTTAAGTTTGCTTTCAAAAACATAATTCCTTGTGGGATTGACCTCGCACTTGCAACCCTTTTACTGCAAATGATTCGTGCACTTCCAAGTATTAAATTTTTCACAATAAGTTTTTGGCGCCATTGCTGGGAATTGTTTGATTTTTAAAAACAATTTATTTCTAAATTAGTTTTATCTTTCTACTAGTTATAGGGTTTTATTTCTGCAATTTGTCTGCATCTATTTCTGCACACAACACAACTGCGATCAAGCACAGCCTTTCTACGCTTGAGCGCACCCGCGGATGGTTCTGTTGTGTGCACCTGCGAACAATCATCAGCTTGAGTGCACTTACGAATCAGTGCACTTATGCTCGATCCCACCAAGCTTGCGCTCGAGCAAACCAATGCAAGGGATAGCACCTACGGCAGTTCATAGATGAAATTGTTTTTTAAAATTTTTCTTTTTGTTTGTTTTTTGTCCTTTTTGTGAGTGTTTTAGTTTTTAATTTCTCTTTGGATGCTTGGTCGCAGATCTTTAAATCTGGAGCTAACCATTTTTTTATCTTGAGATTGAAAGAACAACTAGAGAGAATTTGAGAACAACTGCTGATTTTGAAAACTCTGTTGCGACGAGCGAGCGGCTTGAGAATGGGGATCCACCAAGGACCCTCAAGGAGTTGTTTGCACCCATCCCTACCAACACTCCATCATGCATAGTGTTGCCTGCTATCGATGCCACTCACTTTGACTTGAAGCCGAATGTGATTCAACTCCTTCCTGCTTTCCAAGGTCTAGAGAATGAAGATCCATACACTCATGTGAAGACTTTCTTGGACATGTGTACAACTTTCAGGTTTCAAAACTTCTCTGATAAGTCAGTGCATCTTAGGCTGTTTCCTTTTTCCTTACATGGTATGGCAAAAGCCTGGTTACACTCCAACATGCCTGGATCCATCACCTCTTGGGAAATTTTGCTGAGCAAGTTCTATAATAAATTCTTACCAATATCCAAGATCTATGAATCCCGTCAAGAGATCAGCGGTTTCAATCTGGATGAGGAGGAGAAATTCTTTGAAAGCTGTGAGAGGTTTAAAGAGCTGACTTTGAAGTGCCCACCCCATGGTTTTGAGACTTGGAGGCTCATTCAATTTTTCTACTATTGGTTGACTCAACCGCAGCGTAACATGATCGAGTCCATGAGTGGGGGAGGTTTCTTGAATTTTACATGGGAAGAAGCATATAAGTCTTTGGATCAGCTATTTGACATGTCACAATAGTGGGATTTTTCAAGTCTTTGGGGTAAGTCTTCCGCTGCCCCCAAGAAGGGAGGAATCTATGAGGTGAAGGATGATGCTGATATAAGGTGGCATCTCAAGGACCTCACTTGTAAGGTCGAATCTATCTCTCTAAACAAACCAGTGAATGTAGCAGATGCTCACTCATTATGTGCCAGCCCGATGCCCTTTGCCCAAAATTGCCCATTTCTGTCAACTTTCGCTGAGTATCCGATGGAGCAAGTAAATGCCTGCAATGATTACAAGAAACCCACAAGTGGACCTTTTGCTGAGACTTACAATCCAGGGTGGCGGAATCACCCCAATTTTTATTGGAAGCTGAATCAACCACAGAATCAAGGACGAACCACTAATCAAGCCCAGAATCAATACCCTTCGGGATTCCATCCACAAGCTTAGAATCAGTTCCTATCATTTCACCAAGCCCAACCTCCCGCTTTCAGTGCACCACTCAAGCGCCAAAACTTGCATCACAGTCATCATTGGAAGACACGTTTAAAGCATTCATGCAAGAGATGAACAAAACCAACATGCTCAACTCCTAGGTCATACAATCGAATAGCCAGTCCATACATGAACTTAAGAATCTCACCCAAATCAACACTCAAGCTATTGCCAAAATGGAAGGGCAAATTGGCCAATTAGCCACTCAAGTGGGGGAGAGAGAAAAAGGAAAGTTCCCAAGTCAACTTGTACCTAATCCAAAAGGGCAGTTTGTTGTTGGAAGTTCTTCTACTCCTACTCATGGGCAAGAACATGTGCAAGCTATTGCAATGCTAAGGCAAAGTGATAAGTGCTAAAATATTTATATTTTCAGCCCTTAACTTGCATGTTTTAATCCTTTGGTTTTGGTTAATTAGGACATTTTACTGCCTTTTTGTATTTTCTTTGTTTTATAGGCTTTTGGAAGAAAAGAAAGCATTTCTGGAAAAATTCCAAGCTTAAAGGGGCAAATTGGGAAGACCTAGAGGATATGGTTAAGCTTAACCAATCATGGTTAAAGTTTAATCAAATAAAGGAAAGGATTAATTCGGAATTTCTCAATTTGAAGTCAAATCGGATTGGATGCAAAATTGGATTCTGAATACGTCTCGGTATTTTGACCATACCCTTCATCTCAGATATCCGATTGAGGTGATTCAAGCGGAATTGGAAAGCTAACTCAAACTACTACAATTCATTGTGAAATAACATTTTCCCAATTCGGAGCGCCGCAAGGCCAAAATCATGCCGCAAGATAGGACCGCAATTCTGGGCGAATCCTATTCCGATTTGGGCTTAGGTTTTCTTTATCCTAATTGGGCTTGGACTTAAATCTCCGAAATTCCTAGGATTACTAGGGCTTCTAGGGCTCTCCTAAGCCATATAAATAGACCTCTAAGCCTCACAATTGGAGGAGGCCGTTTTAAGCTGAATTACGACATATTGCCGTGGGGAAGCTTTTGCTTTGTTTTCCATTGTAAGTTTTATTCTTTCGATGATGACAATTCAATTGGTGATTATTTTTGTTATCATGAGAGGCTAAATCTTTCAACTAAGGTTGAAGATGAAGCTTCGTCATTGACAAACTCATGTATTCTCGTATTTTGTTTATACAATTTTGACTTCGAATAAGGATGTTGTAGATTTTCATTCAATTGCTTGATTTATATCTTTTAATTGAATGTGATGAACTATTATGTGTTGGAGTTGGATATTTGATGTGTTTCATCCTTCGGATACATCAAATCATTCGATTGAAATCGGATATCCGTTGTGATTCGTTAACCAAACGGATACATAGGAAGATTTAATTTCGAATCGGATATTTGTTGTGATTTGTAAAAATGGGTGGATTCATTGAATGATTTAAACTTGATATTTGTAAAACATCGAATATAGTTTTTCGATTGTAGGAACAAATACGAGAATATAGAGTTAAGATTTGGCGAAGTGAATTCTAAAACCTTAGTGTTCTTTACCATTTTATTTCATTATTTTCTTTAGTTTATGTTTTATTTTACACGACAAAAATCACAAAATTCGGAACTAGGTTAAAATAGAGTTGGTTTAAATAGAAATTGGTTTACACAACACAAATCCCTGTGGATCGACCTCGCATTTGCACACACGCTATATTGCACACGACTCGTGCACTTGCGAGTACAATTAAATTTGTACATCACAAAGGAAGCAAGTGGATAATAAAGTGGCCATGGCTGAAGAGACCCCTGAGGAGGCAAAAAAGGAGGAAAGCCACGACAAAACTGCAATAGATTCTAGACGAGACACTGTCATTCCAATGATTGAGGATATCCCTAGGAAGCTTGTCCCCAAAGCTCCTTAGCCAGAAAGACTGACGTCTCCCAAGAAAGGCTCAAAGTTCGAAGACATTTTGGAGGTGTTTAAACAAGTTCAAATCAACATTCCATTCTTACATGCCATTGAGCAAGTGCCTTCGTATGCCAAATTTCTAAAGGATTTGGTCACTATCATGAGCAGAACAAATGTTCCCAAGAAAGCTTTTCTGATTGAGCAGGTCAACTCCATTCTTTAGTGCAAAATCCATGTCAAGTAAAAGGACCCTGGATGCCCTACAATTGCTTGCATGATAGGTGACAACCAAGTTGAAAGAGCTCTGCTGGACTTTGGAGCTAGTGTGAATCTTCTACCTTTTTCAGTCTACATTCAATTAGGATTAGGATAATTGAAACCCACCTCAGTGACACTACAGTTGGCCGATAGATCTATGAAAGTTCTGAGGGGGAGCATTGAAGATGTTATGATTAAAGTTGATAAGTTCTACTACCCTGTGGACTTCATCACCTATTATTAATGTGAAAATCCAAGTTCCAGTGATATTAGGGCGACTCCTTTTAGTTATAGCTAATGCCATAATCAACTATAGGACTGGAGTAATGAAGATATCATTTGGGAACATGACAGTAGAGCTGAACATTTTTGATATCAGCAGGCAGCCATTTTGAATATGAGGGGGTTAGAAGTGTGTGCTTGATTGAGGAAATAGTTGAGGAGACTGTCAATGAACCAAGTATTGAAGACCCCATGGGAGAGTGCCTTACTGAATTTGGAGGTGATATGGACCTTGACACATTACTTGAGCAAGCTAATGCCTTGTTGGGCTCAACTTTGGAGATAAAGACTGATATTGGGTAAACCACTCAGACATCATCCCCCGACCCATCTTCATCAGCAGCTAAGCCTGTGAAGCTGGATTTGAAGCCTCTACCTGACACCCTGAAGTACAAATAACTAGGTCCTACTAAGTCGTTGCCTGTGATCATTGTGTCCAACCTAGATGATCCTCAAGAAAAAAAGTTGTTGGATATTTTGAAAGAGCATAAAGAAGCCATAGGGTGGTCTATTGGAGACATCAAGGGAATCAGTCTTGCATTGGTCATGCACAAGATTCATCTGGAAGAAAATGTTATGCCAGAGGTAGTTCAAGCTAAGGTAATCAAATTTCTGGATGCGGGAATCATATACCCGATTTTTTTCAGCAAATGGGTGAGTCACATTCATGTGGTGCCCAAGAAGGCGGGTATTATGGTGGTCAAGAACAAGGATAAGGAGTTGGTCCCAGCCTGAGTTCCGTCGGGATGGAGATTATGCATTGACTACCAAAAGTTTAATTTTGCTACAAGGAAAGACCATTTTCCTTTACCTTTCATTGATCAAATGGTGGAAACATTGGCCGACTGTTGTGCAAATTATATTAACTCGCAAGTGCACGAATCGTTTGTAGAAACAGGGTTTGCAATGCGAGGTCGATCCCACAGAGAATTGTATTCTTGAAAACAAATTTAAATCTAAAGTAATTAAATACTAACTGATGTGGTATTTTAGTAACCAAAAATATCAATTATAACATTACCACTCGGAATAGGATGAATCCCGTAGGATAGGACTATATTGAGGGTGTCGAACCTCAAGGACTGCAATTATTTAATTATCAAAATTTGAAAGATTAAAATTAACTTAATTTAAAAGAGAATGATTTGTTTGTGTAATTTCAAAGTGCATGAAAATAAAGAGAGTGAATATATGAGAGAGAGAGAGTAGGGTATTGACTTCACCACTATTCGCACATCAATGATTAACCATATGTAATTCTAGCAATTCATTCTATGCATGCTATAATTTAACAAGAAAACACATGAAAATAATTTCATACAATCAATGGAATAGCATAATGTTGTGCAAAAATATACCTAAATTAATAGGTAAATAATTGTACGTTTTAACTCACAAGTGCACAAGATCAAAACAATAGTATAGTGCAGCAAGTACGAGGTCGAACCCACGGAGATTGTGATTTTATTTAGAATTAATTAAAATATCAAATTGTCACAGATTTGATATTGAGAAAAATAAAAATATATAAAAATAAAGTGAAGGTAAAGGCAGGGCTTTGATATCCACCACTAATCATGCTTAGATAATATAACAATATGCCAATGATCCAATCATATTATGAGTACTTAATGTTTGTCAACCTAAGGGCATGGGTGTCTACTCCTTAAGCTATTGATCTCCCTAAGCAACGAATTAGGCATGGGTGTCTACTCTAACTCTTTTCTTTCTTAAAGGATTTAGCATGGGTGTCTACTAAGTTGTTATTTAAGAAAGCATAAATCTATGGAAATCGACAAACACATGAGGCCTAGGGCATGGGTGTCTACTCCCGGTTCCCCATGTTGATTAACCCAAGAATCCGGTGTGGATATCTTTTGTTACTCTTATTAAACCCAGGACTCGATCATTCAAATTGATTTAATTAACTAATCTATACCACATGCATATAATGGCCAATCACATACATATGAGGAATTCAAGAAAACAGGAATTAATCAAGTTAAGCAATACAATATGATTATCACAAAGGCGCCAATATTGAAATATTAAATAAACATAACTAGGGCTTCAATCTAGCCCTACTAAGTAAATTAGCTACACATAGAATTTATGTTAAACATCTTTGTAAAATAAAAGCAAGGAAAAGAATAAACCCGACACTTGAACTTGAGAGCTCCTATACTTCTCTTCCTCCCAGCCTCCTATTCTAAAGGTTTAAGAGTCTATTTATAGGCTTTAGAAGTCCTTGGAAAAGTAGTAAAACCTAGGGTTTTCGCTGGTTTCAATCCTATTACAATTTGGACTTGGAAAAACCCTATTATGGAAATAGGTACATTGTAGCCGCCACTTGGAATGCCTCGTACGCACGGGTGCGCTCGATCGCAACCCGTGTGCGCTCGATCGCACGTCTGCAATCGATGCCTCTTCTGCCTGCGCTCGATCGCTTCTGGCTTGGCTTGTGCAGCATCTCCTCTAGTATTGCGCTCGATCGCAGATACTCTGCGATTGATCGCAGTACTAGGGAACTCCAATTTTCCTGTGTTCTCTTTTTGAGCCTAAATCACCCAGTTTTACTTCACTTTATTCCAAAAGCCTGTAAAAACAACAAAAACACAAAAAGGAAGTAAAATGATCTAATTAACTAAAACCAAAGGACTAAAACATGTAAGATAAGGGCTGAAAATATGAATATTTTAGCGCTTATCACATAACCCATCTTCGGTTGGCACTGATTGTCTACCTAAATTACATTAAACTAGGGTGTAGTACGATCTGTCTTTCCTAGGTATGGTCTATCTAACCCTATTAATTGCATGTCGATTAAGAACCATTGTATAACAATCATTCTTATAATCACAGAAAATAAGAATGATTTGAGTTCAATAATAGTAAAATAATTTCTAAGACAAGATAAGAATTTTACTAATATTGAGTTGGAATTTAAGAACAATTGCATTTAATATGAAGAACATCAATCAACTGTAGCAATCCTCAGAGTTATACAATCAACGTGCATAAATTGAAAAACTTGAAATTAAATACAATCAAACCATTGTGCTTGGAAAAGGTTACATCAATACCCTACAATTGGTTTAGCCACTCATGATCTTCTAAGCTCCACAGACAATTTACTGAATTTTTACTCTAGAAAGCGGTGTGTCTGTTTACAATGTTTAGAGCCATGTTTATAGGGATTAGGTGAACCCTAAAAACCCTAAGAAAACCAGAGGTCAGTCTCCCAGTCCAATTGGGAGACTGAAAGCCAAATCCACGCTGGAAAAGGAGTGCTGTCGTGCACTACACACCCGTGTGCACTCGATCCTAAGTTTTGTACGCTCGAGCCAAGCTGTTATGCTCACGAGTGCAGGCATGCGCTCGATCCTTGGCTGCAGACGCTCGAGCGCAAATACGCTCGATCCTAGATCCAGAATGCCCAGATTTTTGCCCTTTTAAGCCCAATTTTCAATGGTTTGTCAAATAGGACCTGAAACACAAAAACAAAACAAAATCAAACAAATAACAATGCTAAGGAATTAACGTAAGTAAATTAAGGAGCTTGAATGTGCAACATTCGGCGCTTATCACACCCCCCAACTTTCATATTGCTAGTCCCTTAGCAATACAAAACAGAAAATAAAGTGAAAAATAAAAAGATAAATCCATCTTTCATGGGATGTGCGGTTACATTTAGCGTATGCAACAAGCCTTTTAAACCCCTAGGAGTTCCCTAAAGGATGAGTGAAGTCTCATGAGGGTTTTCCAGGAATGATACCCACAAACATTTTTCAACCATGTAGTTCCCAAGAATGCAATATCATGACCATCATGGTTCTCATTCATTAGCAGGTTTAATAGAACAAACACCATCTTCACAATTTCAAGAAATTACAAATTAGCTTCAATCATGGCAATTATGAGATATTACAGGATTCAACTAGTGTATGTGAACTCAACACATAGCCATGGGATTTCAAAACTAATCTCAATCATGCATGGATCAATACTCAAAATTCATTAGACTCCCCATCAGATAAAACAACCAAGGCAAAAAATTCTCTTCTTTTTTTTTTTTTTAGCACTTAGCTCCCTTAAGCTTTCTGATTGACCCATGTATAGAGCGCTAGGCTAATGACTCCCAAACCAGACGGTTTTAGGGCATTAGGTGTAAAGACACCCCTAAGGACTTACTAACTCAGGTCAAAAAGGCTACGAAGCTAAGCTAAATATTTTTTTTTATACAATCAATCAAACAAAACTTCTCACTTTTTGACGTGAACACTCACTGCTTAATGAGGCAAGAGGTTCGGTTACTTGGTGGAAAGCTCAAAATGATCAATTTTTTTTTACTTAGAATTTATGCCAAGGTCATTTTCCCGATAAGTTATCCAACTACATTCCAAATATTGAAACCAGACATCACTGATTCTAGATTTTATGCCCCACAAACTACATGCTAGTGTGCTTGTGAAAATCAAATTGAAACAAGTAATATCTCATGGTACCAATGAAAGAAACACAATTTGAATTCCTTAATCAAGTGATCATGTGTTTGTCATATTAAGCCCATCAATGAATTTCAAATCACAACAGAAAAATTAATTGCATGCTCAGAATAACATGTATGCCAACACCCCCCAACTTAAAATACACAATGTCCTCAGTGTGTGGATAAAGACAATAAAGCAGTGTAAGGGAAAGGAGTACCTGACCTGTCATTGCGGTGTAGAAGAAGATGCCCCCGAATCAGGTGGCAGCCGTGCTAAAATAGCGCGCAATAGTGCTTGCTGTGCTTCAAATCTTTCATCTGCCAGGCACTTGTCCTCCTCCCTCTGGGTAGCAAGCTCAGATCAGAGCTCCGTTAGGTCTTGATGGAGAGACTCATATTGTGATATTCTCATAGTGACAGTCTCCGCCGCTCCCTCTCTCTCTGTTGGCTCAACTGCAGGTGGATCAGTGTGGATAGGGCCATCAACCTCCCTAACAACCTCAGTTGCTGCGGGCTCCAGACGTTATCTCGGCATGTGGGAACAACTTGGGTTCCACAAGATCAATCCAAACTGAGGGTGAGCAGAAATTGGCCCATCCTCGGGTGTACCCTCAATGCCTCGAGTCGGAAGGATATGGGTGAGGAGAAAAGGGAAGGGAAGTCCCCATGAAGACGACCCCTGAGTGCAGCGCACAATCGCCCTGTCGTAAAACTTGTGTATTTGATCCCAAATGAGCTAAGAGATGGAAATCCAAAATCCTCTCTGAAAAGCATACAGGGCCGCGAGGAAGGGAGCGCGCCGTTGAGTCTTGTGTCCAAATGGACACACATTCCGCTGCAAAATGAAGTCCATGAACCAAAGTCATGAATGCAGTAGAACCTTGCTTGTACAGTTGCGGAGATCATCGGTATAATGGCCATGGCAGATGTCATCCACAATATGCTGCAATGTATGCTCAGACGGGTCTAAGTACCGAGGGGAGCCATCCCAAGCAAAATATCAGACGGGCACTCATGAGAACATTGCAGCGTAGTAGCAATGTCATCGGCGGTCAGCTCAATGTCAATGCCCGCTGCAGAGGAGGATAGGATGCCTAGCCGAGTACAATCGAATGTGAGATGATGATAAAATTCTCAGACCAGGCCTTCGTAAGCAACGGGGCTGACTAGCTAAAATAGCGCAATGAGACCGTTGTGTTTGCATTCCTTGACCGCCCATTCGGTTGCTTGGAGGCTTTTGAAAATGGTGTCAATGGAAAAAGACGTCTCCAAGATGAGCTTCGGTTGCTTCCCACGGCGAGGTGAAGGCTGGGCGGGGACCTCGGGGGTGGTATCCCGAGCGGGGGAAGACTGGGAGGTGGAGGCGTGGGCCTGAAGCATGCTGCCACTTGGTTGGGGATTTTCTTCGAACACCTGGTGGGCACCTCAAAAGGGAAGTGGTCGAGAACCACTCAACACGGCTGCCCAACCCCCTGTAACAAGAAGAAAAACACCAACACAGAGCAGTCCGTGTGTGGACAAGCACCCACGGACTGCTTTTTCATAAAAAAAAATAATAATAATAAAAAAAAATAAAAAAAATAAAAATTGGGGAAAATGGGCACGGTGGGGATGGGGAAAAAAAGGGAAAAGAGAAAAAGAAAAGGAGGAGAGAGGAGGGGTGGAGTGGTGGCGCGGTGACCGTGAGGTGGTGAGTGGTGGCGGTGGACCGTGGTGTGGGATGGTCGGTGCTGGGTTAGGGGGATGCGATTTAGTGGTGGGAGCAATGGGGCTACGGTGTGGGGGAAGAAATGGGGGAAAGAAAAGTGGCCTGTGACCTAAACAGGTCACGTGAGACCTCTCAACAAGTGCGCTCGAGCGGGCACCAGAGTGCGCTCGATCGCACTTGCGCAGAGGGGGAATGTATGGACGGGGGTACACTCGAGCGCTCCTGAAGATGCGCTCGAGCGCATTCGTGCAAGTGTGTGAGTCAGTGTTGTGCTTCTACGCTCGATCCTACTCGGGTAGGCTCAAACGCAGGCCTATGTCTGGGATCGAGCGCACAGTGGGTGCGGTCGAGCCCAGGGTGCCAGTGTCTTAATTCAAACAATAGACGGGATCTGTCAAATTGACAGATTCCACGTCTGTACCCGGCTCGAAGTGCTGGATGCAAGGCTTCAACCTTTGACCGTTGACCTTGAACAGAGTGCCATCCTTTGGGTCCCGCAATTCGACGGTGCCATGGGTAGACACCGATGTGACTATGAACGGACCATCCCATCTTGAGTGAAGCTCCCCAGGGAAAAGCCAAAGTTTGGAATTGAAGAGCCATACTTTCTGGTCTGGCATGAATGTCTTGGGCAGGATATGTTTCTCATAAAAAGCCTTAGTCCGCTCCTTATAAAGGCGAGCACTATCATATGCATCTTGCCGTAGCTCCTCTAACTCTGTCAACTGAAGTTTCTAGTGGGGGCTACCTACTTGCATGTCGAAATTGAACTGCTTAATTGCCCAGAGAGGTTTGTGTTCTAATTCCACAGGGAGGTGACACGCCTTGCCATATACCAGTCTATAGGGAGACATTCCAATTGGTGTTTTGTAAGCTGTGCGGTAGACCTATAATGCATCATTGAGGCGGAAGGACCAATCCTTGCGGTCTGGCCTGACCGTTTTCTCCAAAATATGCTTAATCTCCCGGTTAGAAACTTGGACTTGGCCACTTGTTTGAGGATGGTAAGGAGTGGCTACCTTATGTGTGACAGAGTTCTTGAGAAGCAAGGTTTTGAAAAACCGGTTGCAAAAGTGTCTACCTCCATCACTGATAAGTGCTAAAATATTCATATTTTCAGCCTTTAACTTGCATGTTTTAATCCTTTGGTTTTGCTTAATTAGGTCAATTTAATTCCTTTTTGTCTTTTTCATACTTTTGTAGGCTTTTGGAAGACAATGAAGTAAATCTAGATAATTTGGGCTCAAAGAGAGAAGATGGAAAAAATGGGAGCTCTCAGACACTGCGATCGATCACAGGGTACCTGCGATCGAGTGCAGTACCCGAGAAGATCAAACACAAACCAGGCTAGGAGCGATTGAGCGCATGACAGAAGAAGGATCGATCGCAGACCTGCGATCGATCGCACCCATGCGCATGAGACACATCAAGTGGCGGCCAGAATGTCTTTCTTTCCATATTAGGGTTTTTCAACTCCCAATTGTAATAGGTTTTGAAACCCTACGAAATCCCTAGGTTTACTACTTTGTCAAGGACTTCTAAAGCCTATAAATAGACCCTTAAGCCTCTAGAATAGATATACTTTGTAAGGAGAAGAATAGGAGCTCTTCAAGTTCAAGGCTCGGCTTTATTCTTTTCCTTTCTTTTCTTTTCTTTATGAAGATGTTTAACATCAATTTTATGTGTAGCTAGTTTAATTAGGAGGGCTAGATTGAAGCCCAAGTTATGTTTTGTTAATATTTCAATATTGGCGCCTTTGCAATGATCTTGTTGTGCTATTTAACTTGATTAACACCTACTTGCATGAATTCCTCATATGTGTGTGCCTGATCAACATATGCATGTGGTATGGACTAGTTAGTTAAATCAATTTGGATGGCCGAGTCCTAGATTTAATAAAAGTAACAAAAGAATCCACACCGTGGTTCTTGGGTTAATCAACATGGGGAACCGGGAGTATACGCCCATGCCTAGGCCTCATGTGTTCGTCGATTTCCATAGAGTATATGCTTTCCTAAGGAACAACTTAGTATACAGCATGCTAAATCCCTTAGAAAAGAAAAGAGTTAGAGTATACACCATGCCTAACTCGTTGCTTAGGAAAATCTATAGCTTAAGAAGTATACGCCATGCCCTTAGGTTGACAAACATTAGATATGCATAACATGATCAAAGCATTGGCATATTGTTATATTATCTAAGTATGATTAGTGATGGACATCAAAGCCCTGCCTTTACCTTTTCATTTATCTTTAGATCTTTTAATTTCTTTTTCACAATATCAATTCAGTGACAAGTTGATATTTTTAATTAATTCTAAATAAAATCACAATCCTCGTGGGATCGACCTCATACTTGCTGCACTATACTATGGTTTTGATTTTGTGCACTTGCGAGTTAAAACGTACTAAATATTATCCATTAATTTAGGTAGTATTTGGCACAACAATCACTAATGATGGCCCGAGGAGTACCAAATCTGTTGAAAATGTTGGCTTGTAGGAATTTCATCACAACCTTGTGATCATTGGTCTTGGTGGCAATGGCTTCTACCCAGTTAGAGACATAATCCAATCCTACCAAAATGTACTCATATCCACAAGACGGTGGGAAGGGTCCCATGAAGCCAATACCCCAGACATCAAAAATCATGACAATGAGGATGGGGCTCAATGGCATCATGTCCCTCCGAGACATAGCTCCTAGGCGTTGACATCTTTAACAAGCTCGGCAAAATTCATAGGCATCTTTGAACAAGGTGGGCCATGTGAATCCACATTGTAGAACCTTGGATGCTATCTTCTTGGCACTGAAATGCCCTCCACAAGATAGAGAAAGACAAAATGTGAGAATACTGGAAAATTCACTCTCAAGGACACAGCGTCGGATGATCTAATCAGCACAATACTTGAATAACTTTGGATCTTCCCAAAAATAAAATCGAACTTGCTTGAAGAAGCGGTCCTTCTCTTGCTTAGACCAATGAGAAGGAATCTAACCTGTAGCTAGATAATTGACAATATCGACATACCACGGCGGATTTCTTGGGGTAATTTCAAATAGTTGCTCATCAGGGAAAGAGTCATAAACAGGAACCGGCTGGGGTGTCTCAAACAAAATTCGTGACAAATGGTCGGCAACAACATTCTTAGTTCCCTTCTTGTCCCGAATCTCAATATCAAATTCTTGCTGAAGTAGTATCCAACAAATCAACCGTGGCTTTGTTTCCTTCTTGGCCAGCAAATGTCGCAGAGCAGCAAGATCAGAATAAATGATGACCTTTGATCCCAAAAGATAGGAGCGGAATTCATCCAAGGCAAAGACCATGGCTAGCAATTCTTTCTCGGTGGTTATATAATTGACTTGAGCATCCATTAGAGTCTTGCTAGCATAATAGATGACGTGAGGGAGCTTACCTACCCGTTGTCCCAATACTACACCCACAACATAGTAAGATGCATCGCACATGATTTCAAAGGGTAGAGACTAGTCAGGAGGCTACATGATGGGGGCAGAAGATAACAGAGACCGGAGCTTTTGGAATGCCTCTTGACATGCTTCATCAAAGTGAAAAGGGGCGTCCTTAGCAAGCAAGTTACACAAGGGCCTTGAAATTTTGCTGAAGTCCTAGATGAAGTGGCGATAGAAGCCGGCATGCCCTAGGAAGGAACGAATCTGCTTCACTGAAGTGGGCGGCGGTAAATTTTCAATTAGCTCAAGTTTGGCCCAGTCCACCTCAATACCTCTTTTGGACACTATATGTCCCAAAACTGTACCTTCTTGCACCATGAAGTGGCTCTTCTCCCAACTTAAAATCAGGTTAGTTTCTTTGCAACGTTGAAGCACAAGTGAAAGATTATGGAGACATTTATCAAAAGAAGATCCAAAAATAGAAAAGTCATCCATAAATACCTCCAAAAATTTCTCCACCATATCCGAGTAGACAGACATCATACATCTCTGGAATGTGGCAGGTGCATTGCATAATCTGAATGGCATGCGTCGGTAAGCAAAGGTGCCGAATGGACATGTGAACGTCGTCTTCTCTTGGTCTTGGGGATCAGCAGCTACCTGATTATACCCGAAATAGCCATCTAGGAAGCAATAGTAGCTTTGGCCAGCAAGACGCTCCAAAATTTGATCAATGAATGGGAGCGAAAAGTGATCCTTCCGGGTATGGGAGTTGAGCTTTCGGTAGTCGATGCAAACACGCCATCCCGTAGTTGTGTTCTGTGGAACCAACTCTCCAACTGAGTTCTCAACGACGATGATGCCGGATTTCTTTAGAACCACTTGAGTGGGGCTCACCCATTTGCTATCTGACATAGAGTAGATGATGCCTACATCAAGTAACTTGACTACCTCTTTCATGTTGGGATTCAGCCGGCGCTGTGCCTCACAGGAAAGTCGAGCATCTTCTTCCAAGTGGATCCGGTGCATGTAGATAGATGGGTCAATGCTTTTCAAATCTGCCACGGTCCATCCAATGGCCTCTTTATGTTCCTTTAACACTGCTAGCAGACTATCCTCTTGGTCTTTTTGAAGGTCGAAAGCAATGATTACCGGCAAAGTGTTGTTAGATCCAAGAAACGCATACTTGAGCTTTGTTGGCAGGGGCTTCAACTCAAGCTTTGATGGAGACACTAGAGAAGGAATAAGAGGAGTGCTTGATGTCACAGGTAGGGTCTCCTTTACTACTCTTCATGGATGGAAGTCTGTACTTGCAGCTGTTTCTAGCAAATCATGGACCTCTTTGATGTACTGGTCGGTGTTGAACTCTTCAAAGTTGAAGTGAGTCAAGCAGGCTTCCACTGGATCCTTGGTCAGAAGACTAAGTAGTGAATCTTCTACATATTCTTCAATGCTGTCCAAAAGGAAACACTCATTCTGATCAGAAGCATGCTGAAATGCAATAAAGATATTCAACCAAACCTTCATATTGCCAAATGAGATCTCCATGACTCCAGTTCGACAATTGATGCATGCATTAGCTGTGGCTAAGAAAGGATGCCCATGGATGACGGGAATCAACTTATCAGGATTGGGCACAGGCTCGGTGTCAAGCACTATAAAGTCGACTAGGAAGAAAAATTTATCCACCTGGATGATCACATCTTCTACAATCCCTTTAGGCTTCTTAATAGACCGATCAACTAGTTGCAGAATCACTATGGTGGGCTTCAGCTCCCCTAGGCCGAGCTGCTAATATACTGAATATGGAAGTAAATTCACACCAGCTCCCAGATCTAGGAGTGCCTTGTCAATTTCCCTTTGTCCGATGATGCATGAAATTGTAGGAATCCCGGGGTCCTTGAACTTCGGAGGAGTGTTGTGCTTAATTAGGGAACTCACTTGCTCAGTCAGAAGGCTCTTCTTGGGGATGTTATTTCTGGTCTTCCCCTTTTGAGTACACAAGTCTTTAAGGAACTTCGCATAAGCAGGCACTTGTGCGATGGCATCAAGAAGGGGATAGATTTTTACCTGTTTGAACACCTCCATCATTCATTGTATTTTCTCTGGAGTGGGAGCCGCTGATGATGAAGCCTCATTGCTTACTTGCTTGCTTTTATCATTTTGTAAATTCGGTGCAGCCTCCGTGTGTTCATCCTTCTTCTCCTCCACATGGTTGCCAACTATTCTTCCACTTCGCAAGGTTGTGATGGCTTGAACTTGCTGATGGTATGAAGTGCCCTCATCTACCATGTAGTGCCCCTTAGGAATTATCACTGGTTGACTTGGAACCTTTCCTTCGTCCCTACTGTTGAGGGTGTTGGCCAGTTGTCCGACTTGAGCTTCCAGCTTGGCAATGGATTGGGAATGTGAGTTCACTATCTCCTGCTGAGATTTCACCGTCTGCTTTATCTCGCCTACCTGGCCGGTCAGCTCACTCATCATTTTTAGCATCCGGTCCTCAAAATTAGAATCTGAGTGCGGTTGTACGGCCTGGTATTGCTGCTGTGGAGGCTAGTAAGTGGAATGAGGTTGGTAGGGTTGCCTGTTAGATTGAGCTTGATTGTGTGGCCTTGGGGCTGAGTTGCCCAAATTTGGGTTCTTCCATAAGAAATTGGCATGATTTCTCCATCTGGGGTTGTAGGTATTGGAATATGAATCATTACCCAGTCTGGAGAAAGCTGCATTAACCTGCTCATTAGCAACATTAGTATAATTTCCAGCAAGAGGGCAGTTATTTACATGATGCACAGGACTTGAACAAAATGAGCAAGATTCATGTGGTGTGTGCATGTGGGCAGTATCAAGAGCAAAACCAGCAGTCATCAAAACTTGATCTAGCTTCTTGGTGATAGCCTCAACCACTTGGTTGGCCATGTTTGGGGAATGGCCTGCTTCATACAAACTTTCTGTCTTGAGTGCTTTAGGTGCTAGTGCCCTTCGTCTGGTAGAAACCTGCTGAAGAGAATTGTTACTCAAATTTTCAAACATAGACCATGCTTCCTCTTTGCTTTTTAACATGAATGTTCCCCCACAAGATGCATCTACCATTTTTCTATTGCACTTTAAGGTCTCTTAGAGAATTAAGATTTAAGATGACATTCATTGGGATTTGAAGTTTCGACAGTAAAATCTAACGGTGTATTACTTTCGAAATGTTGGCTTCTTTCCAATTGAAGAATGAATCAATAGTTTTAAACTTTGACGATTCATGAATTTAAAATTTTCAAGTTAAATCACGACCCTGTAAGAGACAATCAAAGTTTATAAACATTAAACAACAAAATAAACAATCGTACGGATATTAAAGTTTATTCAATCATTCAAATTAATAGTGAAATTAAATTAATGTTTATCTTACAGCTGTATTGACATATTTGGTAAGGGCTGTAAAATGTTTATTTTACAACCTCCAAGAAAGAAGAGACAAGAGACACATCAGCTATTTCACTAAATAATAGTATACACGAAAACACATGATCAAAGGCACTTTCTCCATTTCAATCGGCAACAACCCCTTCACATTCAACCGGTAGAACAAACCGAGCCAGCCCAAGAAGCACCCAAAAGAAATATCCAGGAACCTAATTTGATCTCCACCAAAGAAAACCCTTCCCTTGCTACACTTCACAAAGGCTTCCTCCAACAGCGCAAGACTTCAACCAACTGCTCCAGCAATGCCTTCTTGTCTTCATCTCCTTGGGCAGCCACAAGGACTCTCATAGTCAAAAAGAACTGCATCCATTTTGATTTCTCGCTCTAAAGTTTTCTCTTGACATTTCACTCTCTCACCAGTCCCAGAAGCTAATTTTTCTAGTTTGTCAAGGAAAACAGTAAAAAAAAAAAAAAAATGAAAAAGCTTTGGGGTGCCGTGGCACCCACAAAGCCTAATGTGGCTCCACCATTAGGTGCACAAGATCAAAACAATAGTATAGTAGGCAAATACGAGATCATTCCCACGAGGATTGGTAAATTATGTTTAAAAGTAATTTCCTAATTAATTAACAGAATTAAACCAATTGTCACAGATTGAATTTAAACCAATTATACCGATATATTTAATGCTTGCCAACCTAAAGGCATGTAATCTACTCCTTAAGCTATTGATCTCCCTAAGCAATGAATTAGGCATGGTATATACTCTAATTCTTTTCTTTCACAAAGGATTTAGCATGGTATCTACTAGGTTGTTCTTCAAGAAAGCATAAATCTGTGGGTATCATTTCTGCATGCGCTCGATCCCTTGCCATCCAACTTTTCTCCCAAATTGTCTTTTAAGCTTGGAACTTTCCAAGAAGGCTTTCATTTCTTCAAAAACCTAAAAACTACAGGAAAAACACAAAAATAACACAAAACATCACATAATAACAAAACTAAGAGATTAACATATGTGAATTAAAGGGCTAGAATGTGTAACATTCAGTACTTATCAGCCCATGACCAAAACATTTTGAGAAGATCTTTTGAAGTTGGTCAAAAAGTCCTCTTATATAATTCGCGGTTGCATCTGTTCTCAAGTAAGCTCAAGTCTCGATGGGCTAGACCATTCATAGTGCGTGCAGTTTCTACTCATGGAGCCATTGAGATCGAGGATCCCAAGAATGGAAATACTCTCAAGGTCAATGGTCAACGGCTAAAGCAATTCCTAGAATTGGAGATTCTAGAGATTGAAGAAATGCCCTTGGAGGACCCTACTTCTTCTAACTGATCTATAATAACCCGATAAAAATAATAGTTTTTATTAAGAGATTTTCTACAAGGAATGGTTAAAGACCCGGTTTTATAACAAAGGACCTAAGCCCATACCTATAACCTAAAACTCCTTAGGCTTTTTGAAGCACAAACCTGAGCTTAACCCTTTCTGACCTAACGTACGCTAGGGTTACCGGACGTACGCTCCTATTTTTAGTAGAGGACGTACACGGGGTGGTGACCACCGTACGTACGCCTACAAATAGTACAAGGACGTACGACAGGGGATCATCGGACGTACGCTACTTTTTGGAAAACCACTAGATAATACTTGTACTTACGATGCACCCTTAGGTCCGTTGAGTAAATAGTACTGGACGTACGCTCCAATAGTACTAGATGTTCGCTACCTTTCAAAGTAGTTGGTAGCACCCTTAGCTTTTCTGGCCTATAAATACCTAACCCCCCATCGCCCTTCAAATATATTTCTTGCCATCAGGCCCTCTAAAACCCCTTGGGTTAATCAACATGGGGAACTGGGAGTAGACACCCATGCCTTAGGCCTCATGTGTTTGTTGATTTCCATAGTTTTATGCTTTCTTAAAGAACAACTTAGTAGACACCCATGTTAAATCCTTTAAGAAAGAAAAGAATTAGAGTAGACACCCATGCCTAATTTGTTGCTTAGGAAAATCAATAGCTTAAGGAGTAGACACTCATACCCTTAGGTTAGTAAACATTAAGTATTCATAATATGATTGGATCATTGGCATATTGTTATATTATTTGAGCATGATTAGTGGTCGATATCAAAGCCCTATCTTTATCTTTATCTTTATTTCTTTTTCATATATCAATATCAATTTCGTGGTAACTTTGATATTTTAATCAATTCTAAATAAAATCAACAATCTCCGTGGGATCGATCTCGTACTTGTTGCACTATAATATTGTTTTGATCTTGTGCACTTGCGAATTAAAACGTACTAAATATTATCTATTAATTTAGATAGTATTTGGCACAAGAACTTTTTGGCGCCGTCATCGGAGATTGTTTGATTTTGTTTAGAATTTTAACCCATAGTTTATTTTTGTTTTAATTTTTTTTTGTTTTTCTAGTTTTTTTCGTAGTTCTTATTCTGACTCTGGAGGTGCGCCTGAGCGCCCCACCAGGGCGATCGAGCGCACCTCACGGAGCCATTGATCACACATTCGGACAGCAACACAGTTACTATACTAATTATAGATCTAATTTCTTTTCTTTTCTTTTCTTTTCTTTTCTTTACATGTAAGGTTAGTTGAGTCTGCATCTTTGTAAGTTTTATTTTTAATTTGTTTTTATTTTAACTTTTTGTTATTTTTGTCTTCGCACATGTAGGACGGCATTCCGACACCCCATAGACTATGTTCATATTGCCATGACCCTTATCACCATGTTAGAGAATGTCCTACAATGAGAAAAATTTCTAACAATGCTTTTGGGCACATGAACACATCATTCTCTAGACCGGGGAATGACCACGATTTTGATTCCTATAACCCATCATGGAGCCAACTGTCTAATCTCCCAGGGCAAGCTCAAGCTCCCGGAATTCATGCTCCACAATCTCATGGACTGCAATATCACTCATATTAGCAATTCTCTGATCATGCATATTCCTCTCAATCAACTCCACAACAGAAATATCAGGTTGAACCACCTCCTCTTTAGTTCTCTGAAGAGACATTAGATATGATGAACACATTGATTAAGATTACACAGCAAGCATCTGAGGAGATGAAGACCTACCTCAAACCTAAAGGCAATAGTCTCAAAGAAGAAGAAGCATACCTAGAGGAGCCATATTCCACCTATTGGCCTCCACAATACCAAGAAGAGGAGCCATCTCCACAGTTATATGGTCAATCATATTCTTGTCTTAGCCTCAGTCTGAGGCAATCCATTTTCAAGATAGTAGCTCATGAAGAGGAACCATCTCCCATGTATGATCATTCATATTCCTCTCCACCTCAACAATACCAAGAAGAGATACCTCCTCCGAAGAGTTCTGCCTTAGAAGAAACGCATGCAAGCTTAGAAGAAACAATGTCAGCTTATCTTAACCAAATGGAGGAAAGTAAGCAATCATTTGAAACGATGAATGACTCTTGCATGCAATCATTTGAAAGGATGGAGGCTCACCTCAAGCAAATATCAGGAATACTTAAAGAAGAAGAAGAAGAAGAGCGCCAAAGTCAATTGGTGGCCAATCCTAATGAGCACTACATGGATTGGCCATCGAATGCCCATGAGGTGCAAAGTTTTCTGGGTCTTGCGGGCTATTATAGGAGGTTCGTTGAAGGGTTTTCTCGGTTGGCGGCACCATTGACCAAACTTACAAGGAAGAGCGAAAAATTTCAATGGTCGGAGGAGTGTGAACAAAGTTTCCAAGAATTGAAACAACGTTTAGTCACCGCACCGGTCCTCACTCTCCCATCAGGATCAGATGGATTTGTAATTTATAGTGACGCCTCACACAAAGGGTTGGGTTGCGTACTAATGCAGAGAGGGAAAGTAATCGCCTATGCCTCGAGACAGTTGAAGACTTACGAGGACAATTATCCGACTCACGACCTTGAGCTTGCCGCGGTAGTATTTGCTCTTAAGATATGGCGACACTACTTGTACGGGGAGCGTTGTGAAATCTACACAGATCATAAAAGCCTGAAATACTTCTTCACCCAGAAAGAGCTCAATATGCGCCAAAGACATTGGCTAGAACTCCTAAAGGACTACGATTGTACGATCAACTACCACCCAGGGAAGGCGAATGTAGTTCCTGATGCTCTCAATAGAAAAACCATTGCTGGAAGCGTATCTGCCATGTTCACCATGCAAAAGGAACTACTCCTTGACTTGGAGAGGGCCGGAGTAGAGATGATGGTGGGAGAAATCCAGTCTTACATGAGTAGCCTAAGCTTGGAGCCGACCTTAATGGAGCAAATTAGAACCGCCCAATTATCAGATAACGAAATTATTAGAAGCCGTGAAGAAGTTGAAAAAGGGGTACAATCGGATTTTCACATTGGTGGAGATGGGATATTAAAGTTTCGCAACCGAGTGTGCATTCCCAAGGACGTAGAACTGAAGAGAGTCATCTTGTCAAAAGCCCATCAGTCCCTATATACAGTCCATCCAGGTAACACCAAGATTTATCGGGGTTTACGTAGAAATTATTGGTGGAAAGGAATGAAGAAGGATATCGCACGGTATGTAGAACAATGCCTCACTTGTCAGCAAGTTAAGGCGGAGCACTAGAGACCTGCAGGACCTTTGTAACCCCTACCTATTCCTGAGTGGAAATGGGAACGTATTTCGATGGATTTTGTGTCAGGCTTTCCTCGAGCTCCTAGTGGCCAAGATGCAGTATGGGTCATTGTTGATCGGTTGACTAAGACTGTGCACTTCCTAGCCATCACGATGACTTATAGTATGGATCAACTTGCCGAGCTTTACATCAAGGAGATCGTACGATTACATGGGATTCCTGTGTCGATTGTATCGAATCGTGATCCAAGATTCACCTCTAGATTTTGGAGGAGTTTATAGGAAGCATTGGGAACAAAGATAACCTTCAGCACAGCGTTTTACCCTCAAACAGACGAACAGACTGAACGGACGATTCAAACTTTGGAAGACATGTTGCGACTATGTGTTTTGGACTTCAAAGGAAGCTAGATTTAGTACATTCCATTGATAGAGTTCGCTTACAACAACAACTATCATGCTAGCATCGAGATGGCACCCTATGAAGCCTTGTATGGGAGGCGGTGTAGGTCGCCATTATATTGGGACGAAGTAGGAGAGAGAAAACTACTCAGACCAGAGATCATTCAAGACACCTGTGAGAAGATAGCAGTGATTAAGCAGAGATTAGCAGCAGCTCAAAGTCGACAGAAGAGCTACGCCGATGTTGGACGACGAGAACTGGAGTTCGAAGTCGGCACAAAGGTTTTCCTCAAGGTCGCCCCTATGAAAGGAGTAATGAGGTTCTAAAGAAGAGGAAAGCTGAGCCCTAGATTTGTGGGTCCCTTTGAGATTCTCAAGAAGATTGGCACGGTGGCATATTGTTTGGCACTACCACCAAACTTGACAGGAATTCACAACGTATTTCATATATCTATGTTGAGGAAGTACGTACCGGACCCCACGCACGTATTAGAAAGCAAGCCCCTGCAGATTCAATCCAACATGACTTATGAGGAGACACCGACAAGAATACTGGATAGAAGGCAACAAGTCCTCAAGAACAAGACTATCTTTTTAGTAAAAGTCTTATGGAGTAACCACTCCGTGGAAGAAGCTTCATGGGAATTGGAGGAGAGCATGCAGGAAAGGTACCCATATCTGTTTGAGTGACAGCTGACAGGCCTCAAAGTGACTCTAGCACATCAGGTACTTCCTATGGTCAGTGGGTTAGTTGTTCACCAAATTCCGGGGACGGAATTTTTATAAGGGGGAAGGATTGTCACAATCCTAAATCCCTTTAGGGTATTTTTGTAGTTGACTCATAGATTTTTAAAAAGGGGTTGGCTTAGGTTAACAATGAGAATGGACGAATTTAAAAATATATATAATAATAATAATAAAATAGTAAAATATAAATAATAGTAATAATAAGAAAATAAAGAAGAATATATATATATATATATATATATATATATATATATATATATATATATATATGGAAAGCCCAAGGCGCCGACTTAAAAAAAAAACCTAAGCTCCTCAAAACCTATTTTCTATCTCTTTTGTAAAGCCTATTTAATGGGATGAAACAAACTCTTGCCGCACACCAAGAAAGGAAGAGAGAAAGGAAGAAAAAAAAAAAAAAAAAAAAAGAATTTTCCCTGCCTCTCACCTTTTTCTCCTCACGTCACTCTCCCTTTTGTGCGTCAGGTATGGTTTTGCCTCACATGTTGTTTCTTTCTTCTTCTTTTATATATATATATATATATATATATATATATATACTAAATTGAGAGCTTAAGTGTTTTGTCAAATTTTAGTATCTTCTTGCCTTGGTTGCCGTGTGGTCTTGTAGTGGGAAAAAAGAGATATTTGTTTTCTTCTTTTTACTCCTCACGTGCAGCCATATATATATATATATATATATATATATATATATATATATAATGATTTGAAGGATTTATAAATATATATACATGAGTACTTTAAAGTATATATATAATGATTTGAAGGATTTCAAATATATGTACATCTGGAATGTTTCAATATATATATAATGATTCAAGGTGTATATATATATATATATATATATATATATATATATAGTACCTTAAAATATATCAACACATATAAAGTTACAGGTTTTTCATATATATAGCATTCTGACGGAGGTATATATATACACGCATGGTAGAGTTTTATATATATATATATATAAAGGAGTACTACTCAATAAAATAAATTATGGAAATTTTATGAGAAAACATACCTAAATACCTAAGTAAGTTCATTCTCAATTGATTAGCAAGCCAACTCATAATAGTAGTAAAATGTTTTGTTGTGACGTGTATGAGGGTAGTAATGTGTCTATATTTCCTTCAGGAGATTAGTTAGCAGTCAGAGGAAAATTTTGTTGCAGTCAAGAGGTAAGTGAATTTACTATCCCTTCCAAAGAAATTATCATGTCATGCTATTTATGTAATTTTTGTTTCAAACTGCAAATGATTATTTTGTTTATACTATGAAATTATGTTGCATGCATGACAAGTTTGAGAAAAAAAAACTTTGTGAAAATAATGATGTTTATAAGAGATTTTGAGAAAATGATGATAAACCCTCCTACATGTTGCCCTAGAGAAGTACAAGAAATGATAAAAGAGTTATAAAATGAGGGCATATGTAGGGAGGAGTGTATTTTTGGCCCAAGAGAAACAAGAGAGAAGCTCAGTACCGATGCTAAGGATGGAGGCACAACCGCTGAAAGAGACTTTGCCAGAAGGTGGTTCCATCATAGTTTTTTTTGCCATGCTGAGTGCACCCAGAGTGATTGGCTGGCCAGGGGACGGGGCTGCGGCCATAGTATCTCATCCCAGGTCGCAAGGACCGCACAACCCTAGTATACAAGGGTAACAGTATACATAGGCCCTAGTATGAGATAAAAATTATCATAAACTTTATTGATGATAATATATTTTATTTGCTTTCTGTTTTCTTAAAAAATATACTGGGAACATATGTAGTTATGAGTTTCATTTCTCAAAACGAGACAAGAAGTAAAACTGCTTATGGTTGTGGATTTCACTTACTAGGCTCCCTTTGGGCTCATTAGTTTTATTTCTTGTTTCAGGTGGTGAACAGGTTGCATTAGGAGGCCGGAATGGGGGCGGGCATATTTAGGATTTCTTATGATTTCATATTAGTCAAGTTAATAAGTGCATTGGCACAGTTTTCTTTCAGAGAGTGATGAGACATATTTTTGTTAAGCATAGATATTTCAGTTTAGTTATTAATTTTGGACATGATATTCTAGACTTTCATGCATTCATTTTTATCCTAGTATTGTTAGTTGATAAACCTTATGGATCTTTGCGAGTAAGAAATTTTTAACAAACCTAACCCTAACGGGCTGGGGATGTTACATAAATAGACCTCTAAACCTCACAATTGGAGGATCCTAGAATAGACACAACTTTGGGAGAGGAATTTGGAGGCTACTTCTAGGAGCGGTTTTCGGTTCTTTCTTTCCCTTTCTTGTTTAGTTTTATTTAATTATGTGTAACTAACTCTTTAGTAGGGCTAGATTGAAGCCCTAATTATGTTTATTTAATATTTCAATATTGGTGCCTTTATGATGATCATGTTGTGATATTTAACTTGATTAATTCCTGTTTTATTGAATTCCTCATATGTGTTTGTCTGATCAACATATGCATGTGGTATGGACTAGTTAATTAAATCAATTTGGATGATCAAGTCCTAGGTTTAATAAGAGTAACAAAAGAAATCTACACCGGATTCTTGGGTTAATCTACATGGGGAACCGGGAGTAGACACCCATGCCCTAGGCCTCATGTGTTTATCGATTTCCACAATTTTATGCTTTCTTAAAGTTTAACTTAGTAGACACCCATGCTAAATTCTTTAAAAAAGAAAAGAATTAGAGTAGACACTCATGCCTAATTTGTTGCTTAGGAAAATTAATAGCTTAAGGAGTTGACACTCATACCCTTAGGTTGGCAAACATTAAGTATTCATAATATGATTGAATCATTGTCATATTGTTATATTATTTGAGCATGATTAGTGGTGGATATCAAAGCCCTACCTTTATCTTTATCTTTATTTCTTTTTCATATATCAATATCAATTTCGTGACAACTTTGATATTTTAATCAATTCTAAATCAAATCAACAATCTCCGTGGGATAGATCTCGTACTTGCTGCACTATACTATTGTTTTGATCTTGTGCACTTACGAGTTAAAACGTACTAAATATTATCTATTAATTTATGTAGTATTTGGCACAACAAGGCTCTTAGCTATTTTATTGGAATCCAAGCAGTGAGGAACTCAATAGGACTTCACCTCAGACAATCCAAATACATTCTAGACCTTCTGCACTGAGTGAATATGACCAATTGCAAGTCCTCACCTACTCCATGCATTGCTGGTTCCAAAATGTCTAAGTTTGATGGTGAACCCCTTCAAGATCCTACTAAATTCCAACATGTAGTGGGTGCTTTACAGTATGTCACTCTGTCTTGACCTGATTTGGCTTATTCTGTCAACCAACTATGCCAACACATGCACAATCCCACCACAACTCATTGGACAACTGCAAAAAAGGTCTTGAGAAATCTTAAAGGCTCAACTGATCATGGTCTCTTCTACAACAAAGGATCCATCACCCTCAATGCATTTTGTGATTTTGATTGGTGTTGTGCCAAATACTACCTAAATTAATAGATAATAATTGGTATGTTTTAACTCGCAAGTGCACAAGATCAAAACAGTAGTATAGTGCAGAAAGTAAGAGATCGTTCCCACGGAGATTGTTGATTTCACTTAGAATTAATTAAAATATCAACTTTCTTGGCTGACCAATCTAATTTCTTGGTCAGCCAAGAAACAGCATGCTGTCTCTCGTTCAAGTACTAAAGCAGAATATCGATCAATGTCCCTAGCCACTGCTGACCTATTCTGGATTCGCATGCTTCTTCAAGAGCTACAGATTCCTCTTTCTTCTCCCCCTATTCTATGGTGTGATAACATGGGAGCCCTTGCCTCCAACCCTGTTTTTTATGCCCGCACCAAACACATCGAAGTGGATGTCCACTTCATTCGGGAAAAGGTTACCAATAGATATATTCAAATTCAATACATTTCCACACTTAATCAGTTAGCAGACCTCTTCACCAAAGGCCATACTGCTCTTAGGTTATGCCTACTGTGTAACAAATTGAGGGTTGTTCCACAACCCATCAATTTGCCCGCGCGGGGGGAGGGGGGTGTTAAGGACATAAAAGAAACTAGCTCAAGCCATCTCTCCTTCCTTTCCTCCAGGCTAATTGACAGCCCACAATGGCCCTCAATTCAAGATGTTGGACAGATCAACTCCCTTGATTCACGCACTCCATCATTTCATGCAGCTGCTCCTCTTTTCCAATATTTGAGCAACAGCAACTACTCTGAACAGCTGAACCTATGGCAACATTATATAACATTTTTTGCTTTAGTTTTCTCTTATTGCTTTAGTTTTCTCTTTGTATTGTATCAACGTGGTACTCTTTTGTGTAGGGCTGTTAAGTGAGCAAAGCGTCTCGCGAGCAAGCTCGAGCTCGGCTCGTGCTCGACTCGAATATTAAATGAAGCGCTTCATGAACACAAATCCTAGCTCGAATATTAAATGAAGTAAGCTCGGCTCGACTCGGTTAGGCTCGTATAAGCTCGTGTGTGTGTGCGTGTATATATATATATATATAAACTAAGTAACACATAATTAATTATAAATCTCATAATTATTAAAATTTTAAAATTGCATTTATATTTAAGCGTTAGAAAATGAAAAATTATAGACCCTTTGTGATCAGAGAGAGAGAGAGCAATCATTAAAACGACCTCGATTCAATTAGAGTAGACCCAAACAAAAGGAAGAAGAATCAAGCAAAAACTATTGAGGGAGATTGCGAAATACAGAAACTATTGAAGAATCAAATTTCAAATAGACCCAAACAGTACTATCACTACCTGTCTGGCCAGTGAGAGTGAGAAATGAGAGTTTAGGTGGAAGATACGCTATGACTGGTGAGAGAGATTGAGAGAGAGACATTGATTTTTTTTTTTTTTTGTAGGGGGTATTGTCTCAATGCAATTTGAATACAATTTGTTAACTTATCAAACATTGCTAAGAAAACAACAATCCCCAAGTTTGCTTATTTATAAAAGGATGCATATCCTCTCTTTTTGAAACCAAGTGCTTTGCTATATTGACTCAGGCACCAAACTTGACTAGTCAGGTTAAGCAAATGCTCATATGCAAGTTGGCTTCTTAAGGCATTTAAGAGTACTTGAAGTCTAATTTTATTTTTATTTTTTTAAAAAAAAAAATTAAATATAAGAGCCAGCTCCTGAGCTGGCTCGGCTCGACTTATAATGAGCTCGAACTCGATTTTTTTGGCTCGCCCTTGAGCTCGGCTCGAGCTCGAGCTCGAGTAAAATTTAAACGAGCCAAGCCTGAAGAAGGGAAGCTCGCTCAAGCTTGGCTCATTTACACCCGTACTTTTGTGTATCTGAACCCTATGTAATTTATTGTGTAAAACGATTCCATGAGTCTCTCTATAAATATAAAATCATCTTCTCTGTTTTGGGCAAGTTAACCAAACAGAGTTTCTCTCAAAATATTTCAGGATATTCTTTTTATATTGTATGAAAGGCAAGCTATTTAATATCAAATTAAAATGTGCAAATGATTAAATAATAAGTTATTGTCGTCGCCGTTATATTATTTCGATCTATAGGTGTTAATTTTGCAGGGTATTATATGACCGGTCTTCTTGGGAGGCTGGTTCTTCTCTAGAGGTGATTCATGGTGACAGGTTAACTCTGATTTTGTATTTGATTGAAGCTGGTGGGATTGCTGGATAAGGAGATTGATATATGGGAGAGTTGAGTAAACTAAGTTTCAAGAGAGGTGAACCGTTGCTCATAGAGATTGGTCCCTGGATGTGGAAAAGAAAAGTGTTGTGGATTGGTTTGAGGAATTGAGTGTGAACCAAACATATATATATATATATATATATATATATAATATGTTTAGGATTGCGCTTAAGAAATAGAGTTTTTAAGTCGAAAAGCGCTTTTTGACAAAAGCTTTATTTTTAAGTTTTTGTCAAAAGTGCGTTTTGACCGTTTTTTACTTTTTGAACCCTTAAAAACACTTTTAAACTTTTTACCAAACAAGCATTTTTTCTTCAAATGGACTTTTTGAGTGTTAAACACGCTTTTAGACCCCACAAACGCAATCCCAAACAAGCCCTTAGACTCATTTAATAATCTAGCCAAAATAATTATTTGAGCTCATTTCATATAGTAAATGAAATAATTAAATTCAAATCGAGTTTATAACTACTTATTTATAACCCTTGAATTAGAGGTAGGGACCAGGGTTTATCAACATTATTCCACACCATGCTAGAGTGTATTTGTGGTTGGACTGCAAAGTGTTAAAAAAAAAAAAAAAAAAACTAGAAATAAATCAATTGAGAAGCAACAGAAATCAACAGTCTTTGGAAAATAAAATTGTTGACGAAATAATGAAGCACCACATCACTGAATTTCTCTTGGGAACAAAATGGAAATAAAAGCTGCATTTTTCTGTAAATGGCCTCTTAAAATTACATGGACACAAGCACTTAATTATCTGCTGCTTTCTTCTCCTCTGCTTCGCCGGCTTTTGCATCTGCTGGAGCCTCAAATGCTTTCATGGCTGCTTCACCTTCAACCTTTACTTCATGATCAGTCTTTGGCTTCTCTTCTTCCTTTGCCTCCACCTCCTCCTCAGTCTTTGGCTTTTCTTCTTCTTTACTTTCTGATGGAACTTCGATTGCCCTTTCATTCTCTTTTGCTTCTTTCTTTTTTTCCTTCTGTAAAAGATGTAGAATATTAATTAAATAATTAAAATAATTATTTTTTATTAGTTTAATTTTTTAGAAATCAGTAACCATTTATTTTTAGAAAACAATGATGTATACTTTAACAAAGTAATTGAGAGTCTCATTTGAATTTCAATTAAATATTTTAAGTGTTGGACTTCACTTATTAATAAAAGGTTTGAGCCCATACGTAGAAAAGTACTAGAATATAATTATAATTAGGAAAAACTTCACTTAATCCTCCTAAATTGTCATCACTTTTGCAATGTTTTCCCTAAAGTTCAATTTCTCTCAATTTAGTGTATCAATTTTTCAATTGTTTGCAATCTCACCCATATGTTAACTTTTCTCAAAATACCCCAATTTGTTTTAGGAAAAAAAAAATGCAAAGATTAAGGCATTGGTCCGAATTTAATGATATTTGTAAAAATACCCATTTCTCAATCTTTGCAAAAAAAATTAAATATTTTTTCTAAAAAAAAAAATGGGGTGTTTTGAAAATTTTTTTGGGATTTAACAGAAAATCTTAACGGAGAGGGACATTGAAAAAAATTTAAAGTTTAATACACTAAATTAAGAAGTTTTGAACTTTAGGTAGAACATTGCAAAATGAATGACAATTCATAAGAATAAGTGAAGTTTTCACATTAAATTATTAATTTAAACATTTCCTTTTAACTTAAACTTTTAAAATAAATAGTAATTTAACTAACCTGAGCACTTAATTGACTTGATATTTGGTTCTATCTATATGTTTTGCAATACAAAAACAAAAAACAAAAATTCAAGGTCGGGGAGGAAAAAAATAAAAGATATATAATGAAAAATAGGGTCACCCTCCAAAGTTAATTGGCAATAATAACTTTGATTTCAATTTAGTTAGCAAAATTAGCATAAGGGTAGTTTGTACTTTTGCATTCAAAAGCAAACTCAAACAAGATTTAACATTTGTTGCTCCTTTCTTTTCCAACAATAGAGAATAGCCCTAACATTACCGGTTGAATGTGTTATGTCTTCACATATTGTATTTGCTTATTTTTTTCCGGAGATGAATAAGAGACGGACAAAAGATAGAAAACAAATATTTTCAATAAATAAACAAGGAGATTTGGACCGTTTGTTTTCATGTAAAATATTTTGAGTGTTTGACGCAACGTAAAATATTGCTCGGTTGATAAAAAAAAATAATGTTTACAAGGCATAAAATAATGGTTTATGGGAGTTTGATTGAAAATATAAGGTCTTCGTACTCTCTCTTTTTCTCTCAACTCCTAAGATTATATGAAACAATAATCGTAGAAATCAAATTTTTATCCGACATGACAATTTCAACTGATCTTTGAATTTTTTTTTTTTTAAATTGTTTTATATTAATTTATAATAAGTGAAAAATATTATTAAAATTTCAAATAAATTACAATTAAATTTTAAATTTTCGTGTGTATGAACTTATATTTTATGTTGGGTTTCTGCGAAAAAATAAAAATAAAAAATATTTGACGAAATTTAATAACCGTCTCAATTTCCAAAAAAAAATACCTCATCGAGCAAGGAGACAAGAGACGAGGCGTTATTGTCATCGACGACGGAGTTGTCGCCACCATGGTTCTGTTTGTCATCATGTCCATCTTCCTTCTTCTCTTCAGGCTGAAGCTTGGGCTCCTCGTCGATCACCTGCGCCAACTCGTCCTTGGCCGGCTCAGGTGCCGGCAGCGCATCGTTGTCTCCCTTGGTTTTGGGCGAACCAGCACAATTACCCATCCTTGAATCTAAATAATCTTCTCTCTCTTTCTCTTTCTCTTTCTCTTTCCCTCTCCCTATACGCTAGTGAGAGAAAGGTTGAAGAAGACAAGAGAAAAGGAAAATTGATTTGTGAAGAGACAATGGGGATTGGCTTATAAAGGGTTGTTACAGGTGACAGACTTTTCCATGGCCTGGATAGATTTGAGGAGGCCAGCGGTTGCCATTGGTTGGATTCTATGTATATTTAGCACTTCTTTATGATTCTAAACAGCTGTCTCGTTGTCAATCTTGGCCTGTCTGTTCAATTACAATACACTTAATCCAACCCTTTCTCTGTCTTTTTGTAAATTTAAAATTGCCCAATATAGATCCAAATATAGAAAATTCATTTCATCTGTCTCTTTACGGCTCCGAATATTCGACTTTTGGTCTTGGCGGCTCAATTGGTTAGGAATCACGTTTAATGAAGTAGAGGTTATTAATTCGAATTCTCCTTCCCTCTTTTCCTCCCCTTGTTTGGATATGTTACAAAAAAATTACACTTACGTCTCTTAACGTTTATTCCTATTTTTTGCAATTAGTTCATTCTCATATTAAAATGAACTTAAAGGTTTTTGAGATATATCAAATAAATAATTTAGTCTTTACAGTCAAATTTCATTCACTGACTTATCAGATTTTGATACGTGAAATGTCAGAACAAATAAAATTGTGACACTTATCGCATTTAAGTCAATCTCACATTAGTAGCAGAATTTGATTGTATTGTAAGGACTAAATTAATTTTTTGGCATATCGCAAAGACCTCTGAATTCATTTTAATACAGCATTGAGTCAATTGTTTAATCATGTAAACCCTAGGGACTTATTTCTCATTTTTATCCTAAAAGAAAATTAAAAAAAAAAAACAGTTGTTTGCCATCAATAAACAAGTTCGTCAATCGGAGACGTGTGGTGGTATATACTGTTCAATGTTGGCGCCCCCTGATTGGAGAAGGGATTCTCGTAAATCTTATTGAATATCTATACCACACTATAATGCTTCTTTTCAATTTTTTTTTTTCTTTTCAATTTTGAAATAATGGTTAAGACTTTATAAAATGAATTTTATATATATATATATATATATATATAGCTTAACTTCTTCGGTTAATAAAATGAAAGGTCAAGATTCATATTGCACATACAATGACGTGGGTGATAACGTGTTGGAAACAGGCTAATTCATGTGGTTTTACAATTTTTGAAAAATTGTTTTCAAGTTTAAAAGACAAAATCAAAATTGTTTTGTTATTTTTTTTATGTCCAAATTATTCAACAAGAGTTTTGATCTTTGGAACTTAGGCCCCGTTTGTTTCGTTGTAAAATGATTTACGGAAAATGTTTTTCGTATTTTTGCGTATTTGATGCGACATAAAATAATAGTCAATGGGAAATATTTTCCCTTTAACCGAAAATTCTTTTTTAATTTTTGGAAAACAGTTTCAATTTTTGAAAACTGTAATCCATTTTTCGACTTTGAGCATCTTATTCTCTAATCGAAGGATCCTACCAAGCCCTGCCTAGGACACCACTAGGACTTGACCGGGACACGACCGAACTTGCCCGAGATCTGATCGGAACCCCGCCAAGACCCACCCGAGACTTGCCCGAGACTCGATCGGACCTGCTTGGGACCTCATCGAGGCTCACTCGGGACTTGACCAAGACCCCAACGAGACCCGACGTAGGAAAATATTTTTGGCGGAAAACATTTTCCTTGAAAATGATTTCTTAAAAAACATTTTCCGGTATTTGGCATTTACCAAAAATCAGGCAAGGGCCTCGACGTCATAAAATGTTTCTGCTAAAAACAATTTTCAGTATTTGGTGTGTATGCAAAATCATATTAAACACTAAATCACGAAATTGTCCCTATCAGGTCTTGGGCGGGTCTTGCTAGGGTCCTGGGTTGATCCCGACGGGGTCCAAGTGGATCCCAGGTGAGTCGCAATGGGGTCTTTGGTGGACTCTGTTAGGACACCTCTAAGACTTGATCATGACATTTTCGTAATTTAGAATTTAATATATATATATATATATATATAATTTTGTGATTTTCCGTACGCACCAAACACTGTAAAATGTTTTCCAATAAATCATTTTTCGGGAAAATATTTTCTGTTAAAAATACTTTTCGATGGAAATCATTTTACGTCAAAAGAAATAGAGCCTTAGTACAAGAACACAAAAGTTTATTATGACTAATTGTGGTACTATGGCTTGAAACTAGAAAATACCACACAAAAGCTAATTGTGTGTTTAACATACAATATTCTTGTAAGTCTCGGAAAATAAACAACTTTATTAGTAATCAAAATGTCAAACAAAAAAAAAAAATTGAGTTTTAAGGTATAATCCCTAACAATAGACAGTTGTCCTTCTGTGCCTTTGCCCACCTTTAAATTGTTCTACAAAACGCTAGCACAATTCCATAAAAGAGTTCATGGTACTTGGCTGCATGATGTTGAATCATCTTCGGGCGTGCCCCTTCAATATGGTGGGGAACGCAGATAAGAGCTGAATATTGTATATTCAAACTCCTTAATTTGTATATGTTAATTCCTTAGCATCGTTATCTTTTTGATTTTGTGTTATTTTCATGTTTTCAAGTTCTTAGGGAGAATACAAGAAATTCTATTGATTTCGGGCTTAAAACATAATTTTTTTAGATGCTGAAGAAGTGGGCTCGAGCTCACTTCTGATGGGATCGAGCACAACTCAACCCACGTGCATAAGTGTAACGCCACAAAAAATTAATTAACTGGTAATTAACTTCACAGTTCGTCTCCTAGCCTTATTCCGCGAGGAACAAGATGGAGGGATCTCTACTCCTCAAACAAAAGATACTAAGCAGAAGAAATATTAAAATTTTATAAACATTAATTATTACAACCAGAGAGTCTACCAAGGATCATCAAAGTAGATGAAATCACACAATACATATCATCTTTACAAGGGATCCATGCTATACCTTAATGTGCAAGCATACATCAAGACTCTTAAGTCTGTAGCATAACCGAAAAGTACTAGTTAGAGCACTAGCAGTAGCTTCCCTTCGATTTTCCCTAAGTTTATGACACATAACTACTTTTTGCTTCCATGTGAAATATATTTCACAATAGCTTCCTTTACATTTTTCTTATACCATTAAAATACTTTTTTTTTTACAAAATACAAGTTCCCTACCTACTCTCACTTTTTTCACAAAATCCCAACATAATCTCCAATTAAAAACAAAAGGGTGAAATAGGAGAGATGAAAGATAAATGTTTATATTAAAATAATGTATAGAGAACTACTTTTGGTTCCCTACACATTGGAAAACACTGTAGTAACCCTTGAGAATTGGTTAAATGTAAGGAATCTGATATGAGTAAGTTTTTGTGGTTTTTTTGAAATTTTTCCTAAACATAAGGAAGAGAATGGCATATAAGGTGTTTGCTACTAGTGCTCTTACTAATGAGTGCCAAATATTGCATATTTGGACATGATGTTTTTGAGTAGTTTTGGTGGTTTAAGTGTTTTGCAAGTCATTGAGAGAAAACTGTGGTCTTTGGTGTGGAAATTGTGAAGAAATTGAAGAAATGAAGTAGAGCATTCTCTTGAAGTGCGCTCGAGCGCACTTGTGCAATCACCCAGATGCGTAGCACCCAAGTGTTGCGCTGCAAACACCCTAACACATGCTCGAGTGCGCTCAAGCGCACTCGCACTGACCTGGCAGCACCGAAGCCCTAATTTTTAGTTTAAATATCACATTTTCTTTCGTAAACACACATTGGGGGTGCCGGTTAGAGATATTTTTCGACCTATTGTCATTCTTACTCTCCGTCTACGTTTCTCTTTGTAAGTTTTAGGTTTTTTATGATTTTAATTCATTTTTCATATGAGTTTTGTAATCATGAGAGGCTAAAACCTTCAACTAAAGTTAAAGATGAAGCCTCATCATTGATAAACAATCACGTTCTTATCGTTTTATGTATACAATTTGATGTTTGATCAAATTGTTGTTCAAATTCAATTCAATTACTTGATTAATTTCATTTGATTGAATGTTGTGTCTTTTATTCATGCAAAGTTTTATATTCAATGTATTTCATCCAAGGATACATCGAATGATCTGATTGAGAACGGCAATCCATTGTGATTTGTTTATCAAACGGATACAGTGGATGATTTGATCTCAATTGGATATTCGTTGAGATTCGTTTAACGATTGGATTCATCGAATGATTTAATATGCATGTCTACAATTTGAACAATATATAAAACTTAATGTTTGTCGGTTGTATGTATAAAATGCAAGAATGTGTTGTTTGATTTGGCGAGGTGAATTTGGAAAACCTTAGTGTTTTTCCATTAATTTTTTTTAATCATTTTAATTATTTTATTTTATTTTGCATGACATTATTTAAAACTGCGAAACTAGGTTAAAATAGAGTTAGCTTAAATAGAAATTAATTTTTGCAACACAACTCCCTGTGGTTCGACCTCGCACTTGCACAATCTACACTACACATGACTCGTGCACTTGCAAGCTATTAAATTTGCACACATCAAGTTTTGGCGTCGTTGCCAGAGATTTGTTTGATTTGTGAAAATTAATTTTTTGATTAAATTAATTTTGTTTTTCTACTAGTTAGATAGATTTTTGTTTTATTTGTCTTTTGCAATTTTGAATTTTGTTGCAGGTTTGGCAAAAATCAGGTCCCTGCCAGTGCGATCAAGCGCGTCTCACCTGTGCACGAGCGCACTTAGGCCTATTATAGCACTATCCGCTCGCCTGTGCTCGACATTTCCACACTTACGATCGAGTACAACGCAGACCGACGCTCAAGCGCAAGCCATCGCCGCTCGAGCGCACCTGCATGTCTAGGATCGATCGCAGCTTACGTGCAATTGAGCGCACCTCTGCAGCCAGCAACAACAGACCAGAAGCAGCTAAGTATAGTTTTAGCATTTTCCTTTTGGTTTTTTTTAAAAAAATATTTTTTGTTACATTATCTTTTGTTTGTTGTTCTTTGTTTTTGTGAATATTTTATTTTTGTTTAGCCAGTTTGTTTGAGCATTTGTTGTTTGGTGTATGCTTGGTCGAAGATCCCTGAACTTAAATTTGTTACCCTTAGATCCCGACATTGATAGAACCCTTAGGAGAAATCAGAGAGCACCTATTGAGAGTGAGAATAGAGTTGAAATGGGAGACGTACCCCAAAATGTGCAGTAGCCTACGATTAAGAATGAGGATGCAAGAGCTGAAAAATGTGGAGCAAGCTAGAGCTTGGAATGTGGACTACACCATATCACTTAGGTATTTGTTCACACCAGTTGCAACAAACTCCCCTTCGTGCATAGTGTTGCCACCAACCAATGCCACCCACTTTGATTTGAAGCCACACGTCATCCAACTTCTACCCTCCTTCCATGGCCTTGAACTTGAAAATCCTTAGAGTCATGTAAACAAATTCAAGGACATCTATGCCACCTTTAAATTTCAGAATTTCTCTGAAGACTCTGTCCACCTTAGACTTTTCCCTTTCTCCCTGTATGATAAAGCCAGGGCATGGTTGGATTCCAACACGCCCGGATCAATTACATCATGAGAAATCTTATTGAGCAAGTTTTATAACAAGTTTTTCCCAATGACGAAAGTGAATGAGAGCTGAAAGGAGATTAGCTCTTTCACTCAGGAGGAAGACAAGAAATTTTTTGAGAGTTGGGAGCATTTTAAGGATCTGCTGATTAAGTGCCCTCATCATGGACATGACAAGTGGAGACTCGTTCAGTTCTTTTGCCAAGGATTGACCCAATCCAATCGTAGCATGATCGAGTCAATGAATGGGGGGACATTTTTGAGTCTGACGGGGTATGAAGCATATAAGGCATTGGACAAGTTGTCCGACAACTCACAGCAGTGGGATTTTTCGAGTTGTTAGGATCAGTTCACTTATGCTCCCAAGAAAGGAGGCATTTATGAGATTAAGGAGGACACTGATTTGAGCATAAAGATAGATGCCCTCATCAAGAAGGTCAATGCTCTCGCTGTGGGTCAGTCCATCAATGCTGCCAACACTTTCAATGTTGATAATTGTTCCACCTGTGCTAGTCCAATGCACTTAGCACAAAATTATTGTTAAGAGCTAAAATATTCATATTTTCACCCCTTAACTTACATGTTTTAATCCTTTAGTTTTAGTTAATTTGGCCATTTTAATTCCTTTTTGTGTTTTCCATACTTTTGTAGGCTTTTGGAAGAAAATAAAGTAAAACTGGAAGATTTGGGCTCAAAGAGAGAAAATGAGAAAAGTTGGAGCCCCTGACACTGCGATCGATCGCAGGTTCCCTGTGATCAAGCAAAGTACCAGAGAAGACAAAGCATGAAGCGGCCACGAGCGATCGAGCACACAACAGAAGAGGCTCGATCGCAGACGTGCGATCGAGCGCACACGGGTTGCGATCGATATCACCCGTGCGCAGGAGACATCTCAAAGTTGTGGCCAGAATGCTAGTATTTCCATATTAGGGTTTTCCAACTTCTAATTGTAATAGGTTTAAAACCCTACGAAAATTCCTAGGTTTACTAGTTTGTCAAGGACTTCTAAAGCCTATAAATAGATCCTTAAGCCTTTAGAATAGATATACTTTTGAAGGAGAAGAATTGGAGCCCTTCAAGTCAAAGCTTCGGGTTTATTCCTTTCCTTTCTTTTCTTTTATTTTATGAAAATGTTTAACATCAACTCTATGTGTAACTAATTTAATTAGTATGGCTAGATTAAAGCCCTAGCTATGTTTAGTTGATATTCAATATTGGCGCCTTTGTGATGATCTTGTTGTGATATCTAACTTGATTAATACCTAGTTTCATGAATTCCTCATATGTGTGTGCTAATCAACATGTGCATGTGATATGGACTAGTTAGTTAAATCAATTTGGATGACCTAGTCTTGGGTTTAACATAAGTAACAAAAGTAATCCACACCGGGTTCTTGGGTTAATCAACATGGGGAACCGGGAGTATACACCCATGCCCTAGGTCTCATGTGTTTGTCGATTTCCACAGAATATATGCTTTCCTAGAGAACAACTTAGTATTCACCATGCTAAATCCTTTAGGAAAGAAAAGAGTCAAAGTATACACCCATGCCTAACTCGTTGCTTAGGAAAATCTATAGCTTAAGGAGTATACACCCATGCCCTTAGGTTGACAAACATTAGATAGACATAACATGATCAAAGCATTGGCATATTGATATATTAGCTAAATATAATTAGTGGTGGATATCAAAACCCTACCTTTTTATCATTATTAACTTCAATCCAATCTACTGTTTTATTTTACTTTGGGAATTGATTTTAGACAAGATTTAGCAATCCTCGTGGGAATGACCCCGTATTTGCACTCTATACTACTATGTTGACCTCGTGCACTTGCGGGTAAAACATCCAATTATTTGTCTATTAATTTAGATAGGTAATTGTGAACAACAAGTTTTTTGGCGCCGTTGCCAAGGATTGTTTGATTTTGTTTGGAATTTTTTCCTTTAATTTATTTTTGTTTTAAATTTTTCTGTTTTTCTAGTTTTTTCCGCAGTTCCTGCTTTGCGTCTGGAGGTGCGCTCGAGTGCCCAACCAGGGCGATCGAGCGCACCTCACGGTGCTATCCATCGCACATTCAGAGAGCAGCATAGTTACTGCACTAACTATAGATCTGATTTTTTTTCTTTTGTTTCATGCAGGGTCATTCGAATATGCATATTAGTAAGTTTTCTTTTTAAATTTCATTTTTATTTTCCTTTTTATTTTAACTTTTTGTTATTTTATTTTTCACACGTGGGGAGGCGTTCTGACACCCCATGGACCATGTTAGAGAATGTCCTTCAATAAGATAAATTTCTAACAAAATTTTTGGACATAAGAACACATCATTCTCTAGACCGGGGAACGGCAGCTATTTTGATTCCTGTAACCCAACATGGAGCCAATAGTCCAATCTCTCATGGCAAGCTCAAGCTCTCGGAATTCATGCTCAACAATCTCGTAGACTGCAACATCACTCATATCAGCAATTCTATGATCATGCATATTCCTCTCAATCAGCTCCACAACAGCAATGTCAGGCTGAACCACCTTCTCTTATAGATATGGTAAAAACATTGATTAAGACTACACAGCAAGCATCTGAAGAGATGAAGACCTACTTCAAATCGAAAGGCAATAGTCTCAAAGAAGAAGAAGCATATCAAGAGGAGCCATCTTCTACCTATTGGCCTCCACAATACCAAGAAGAGGAGCCATCTCCCATATATAATCATTTAAATTCTTCTCCACATCAACAATATCAAGAAGAACCACCTCCTCCAAAAAGGTCTGCCTTACAAGAAGCAATTGCTACCTTAGAAAAATAGTGTGCTGACTTTACAAAACATACAGCAGTTCTTCTTAGCCACATGGAGGAAAGAGATCAATCATTTGAATGGAAGGAGGCCCACCTCAAGCAAAAATCAGATACATATAAAGAAGAAGAAGAAGAGTGTCAAAGTGAGTTGGTGGCCAATCCTTATGAGCATTGCATGGAGGAAGAATGCACCTACTATCATGCGTAAGCTATCACACTGAGGAGTGAAGAGGTGGTTGAAAATCAAGTGAAAGAGGGGAATGGGGAGCAAACCAAAGTTCTAGAGGAGCTACATCGGGAAAAGGAAGAGAGCACTAAGACTTCTTCAACATCAGCTCTTATTCCCGAATTCCTAAGAATCCAAGAGAGAAGTCTATTGGGGCTATGTGATGAGCAAATTGAGGACATCAAGATAGATGAATTCCCTGAGTATTATCTAGTTCATGATTCCCTCCCGGATGAGAAACTGTTGGAGAAAACTCAAAGTGGTCCTCCCCGATCTATAGACACTCAGAATCACCTTGCAGCACAAAAGATTCATTCCCTTTGGTACAAGAGAAGGAAAGATTGGTGCTTCAAGTTTACAGTACCACCGTCTGGCTGAAGACGTTAAACTTGGCGCTCATGGGAAGCACCCCATAGCATATCCTTTTTATTTTGTGTTTGTTTTATTTTACTTATATTTTGTTTTTGTCTTACTTTGTGTTTTATTTTACTTTAGTATTTGAGTGTTTCAAGTCCCTGGTCATTTTTGATACATTATGTTACTGCGATCGAACGCACCCTGAGTGTGATCGAGCTCAATAACCAAATTTTGGCTGTTTTACATTTTGTCAGTACAATCGAGCGCACCATGCGTGCAATCGGGCGCACTTGGGCAGAAGGCCACGTGACCTATTTTAGGTCACTGTTTCCCCACTTTCACCTCATATCCTCCCCTGCACCGTACAGACTTCACCCCCCCCATCACCTGCACCCCATCGTTTATCTTTTTATTTTGTTTTGTTTAGTGTGTTTTAAGTTGCTTTTTTTATTTATCTTTAGTTTTGTTTCGTTTTACTTGTTTTTGTGTTTTCTTATTTTGCAGGGACAAGTGTGCTTCAATCCAGGTTTGGGGGTGTGCTATGAGTCATGCTATTCCAGACAGTTTCGTCCATATCCCAGGTAAATTTTTTCCATGTTATAGACACATTGGGGACAATGTGTAATTTAAGTTTGGGGGTATGGGAGACACCTTACACACACTTTATCCCAGCTTTATTTTATTGTTTATGAAAAAAAAAAATTCCCAATTTTATTTTATTTCTATTTTTTTTTGTTTATGAAAAGAAAAAAAAATGCATAATCATGTTTGCCTTAAAAAATTTGGTTAATCTGAAAGAATTGTGATTTGATTTCATTGGTGAGCTTAAAATTTTGAACACATGATCTGATAATTGAATTTTTTCAGTTTGGTTACTTGCTTAGGACAGTTGAAAATCACATGTTTGATCTAATCACACAAGCACATTAGCACATAATTTGTGAGGTATGACATGAGGTCTGATATGTGTATTTCTGTATCTTGGATGAAATTGGATGATTTATTAGATGGACACTTTGGCATACATATCATGTTTAAAATATATATATATATATATATATATCAGAGCCATGTTTAGATCTGTTCATCTTGATGTCTATTCATATATTTGTTAACTCCATAAAAGAAAATTGTAAAACAAGTATATTTTCAGATGTTATCTTTAGCAAAATCTTTGAGTTCTATGGGATGTACGCTTTGTGCCGTCAATGTGCCGTCAGCGCAGTTAGACCGGGTAGGCTTGTAAGTCGGAAGGACACACAGTAGGACACACAAATAGCTATTCCAGAACACTTAAAGACCCGTTAAAGAGAAGCATTTGGAAGTAGAAAGTCTTCAATTTTGTTGTCTTGTCCTTAACAAATATTTTGAATTATGTCTAGATTGTTTAGATCCACATCTTCTATGAGCTCTAGATCTAGTTTACCTTCTTTACTTGATATACTTAATGAAGAAGAATATAACATTTCTGAAGCAAATATAGATTCACATGATTGGAACATACCCAAGGTCCCAACCAAAGAAATTTATCAATCAAGTTTTTCACCCTTGTCTTTTAGCAATGATTACAGCGTAAAAACAGTTGAACAAGTTTATGCTTTAAATAAACATCATGATACATGTCAATTACTTTCTAAAGAAGTAATTAAAAAACTTAGAGAAAAGAAAATGAATTTCCTTCATGTAGGATTAATCCAAGTTGTTGTAAAACCCCTAGTCCGTCTAGAAATTAATGCCTCTGTACTTTTGTGTTTAAGAGATGCAAGACATAAAGATTACATCACTTGTAAGACCCGAGAAAATAATTAAGCTTAATACTAGTAACCTCATAGTAATCTGAGTTAATTAGTAGAATAAATAATGTATGGAATAATTTAGAATAATAAATATAATAATAATAATGACTTTATCATAATTGAGATATATATGAGATTGATTAATAATAATAATATTTGTGATAATAATATGATAACAATATTATCTAATGATAATATGGTTATGTAATATATGTTTTAGTGATAAAGATAATAACTAATAATAATGTTAGTGTGACAATCAATTAATAAATAAAATAGGTTAATGGTATTAGAAGAATAAAGTTTAATAATAAGTTATATTGTGGTAAATGATTAATGGTAATGATAAGTTGTGGTTAGAATAAATAAAAGTAGTGTGGGGAATAAAAGAGAACAAAAAAGATAGAATTAATATGAGGTGGAGTAATATAGCAATTTAGAAAAGATGGGGCTTTAAAATAAAAAGGAAATCTAACTAATGCCACATGTCGGGCTACCATTGGCTATGTGGGATATCCCTTATCCCCTTATCCCATTTCTTTCTCCCTTCTCTCATCTTACGTGCACTCTCCTCCTCCCTTCTTTCTTTTCTTTCTCTTCTCTCTTTCCCTTCTTCTCACGTACGCACACCACATCGACAAGGAGAGAGAGAGAATGAGCTAGAGAGAGAATGAGACCGAATGAGAGAGAGAGCTGCTGCTATCCGAAGAAGAAGAAAAGGAAGAAAGAAGAAGAAGAAGAAGAAAAAGTGATGAACGAAAATGGAATTTCCGGCCATAGATTGTTGTTGGGTAAATCTCTAACCTTCCTTTTATGATTTTCTGTTCTATCCATTAGATTAGAAGCTAGAAATTGTGTGGATTTGTGGGGGCTTTGACTTGGGTCCGAAAATTAGGGATCTTGAATGAGATTTTGTTATATTGTTAAAATCTCTAGTTTCTCTTTAAGATTTTGTTCTACCCATTGAATATCAAGCTTGAAATCATAATGATTTGGGAATTTCTAATTAGGTCCGAAAATTGGGAAATTTTAATTAGAAGCCTAATTCCTAAAATTAATGTGGGGCTTTTATGTGTTATAGATTGTTATGCATTATACAAGTTTTGGGTTATTTAATTAATGGGTTGAAACTCTAATTTTACCTATTGGTAAAGTATGAACATAAACCCTAATTTTATATAGTATGAATTAAATTTGGGCTTTTGGTATGTGAACACTAGGAATGTTGTTTGAATGGGTTAATTACATTTAAAGTGTTAATTAACCCTAGGCTTTCATGGGTTTAATAGAAATAGATGAATATGGGTTTAGGTTCTAATGTCATATTAGAATCATAGTAATTATCGTAGGTGTTTATGAGTATTATAAATTGGGATAAATGACAATGGGAATGGATATATATATATATATATATATATATATATATATATATATATATATATATATGTTACATGGATAAGGGAGTAAATAAGTATTTAATGTGATAAGTAGTAAGTAGATAAGTAGATGTCTTTAATGGTCTAACAAAGATAATGACTTCCAATAGTAAACATGTTGATAAACATAGAGTATGATAAGGTTATAGATTAAAATGAATAAATGAGCATTAGAGAATAACAATTATAGGGTTAAGTGTAATGCTTAACCTAGAGTCTATGTATATGCCTCAAGATTTAGTGATTTAATATATTATGATGTAGAATCATAGTTTAATATAACTAAGTTATTAGATAATTAATGAATTAGCTAATGCAACGTAATACTTGTAGTGCTCAAGTATCTTTATAGAGTGTGAGTTGTTAAGCTAAGAATATAACTTAATTATGTGTTTATTATGTAAATGCTTAGGTGCATTGCGGTTGAATCAAGAGTCCACCGAAGGGTACTCAAGCGAACAAGGTAAGTATTTTACTTCTTGGGCAAAAAGATAGTATGTTTTAAAGTATAAAAGAAGTTTTGGATAAATGATTGATACAAGGGGTTTTGTGATTATATGACTATTTAATGATGTTCTATGAGATGTGTTGGATGAATGTTTGATGTAATGTTTCTATGAGCTTTATGGGTTTGTAAGATAATGAGATGATTATGTTGTTATGTGCATTGGTTGGTTTACATGGTTTATGACATGATTTTTTGATTTTATGATATGAGTTATGATAGCATATGAGTTCAAGGATTTATTGACATAAGCATGAACATAGCATGAGCAATGAAACGGAAACGGGGTTCAACTCCGGTAGTGATTGAGTATGGTCTCACTACCGTAGAGCTGGCCCATGCATAACGGAAACAGGGTTCATCTCCGGTGGTGATTGAGTATTGTCTCACTACCGTAGAGCTGGCCTTATGTATAACGGAAAACAACATGACGATGCCCGGTAGCGATGACAAGTCTCCTACTGCAGGGTTGGCCTCATGATGGAAATGGCACAAGATGATGATCATAAGCATAAGCATGAGCATGCATAGCATATGATTGCATGAAAATGATGATAAAGGCATGGTAAACCGGCCTTACTTTGTAGATGGCACAAGTAGCGGCAAACAAAGTAAGGTTAGGGAGAAATGATGTTAAAGAAAAGGTAACTAGCCATACTTTGTAGATGGAACAAGTAGCGGCAAGCAAAGTAAGGTTAGGGATAAATGATGATAAAGGAAAGGTATCTGGTCTTACTTTGTAGATGGCCCAAGTAACAGCAAGCAAAGTAAGAACGGTCCTTGTTTTGTAGATGGCACAAGTAGGGGCAAGCAAAACAAGGATTGGCCTTACTCTGTAGATGGCACAAGTAGGGGCAAGCAGAGTAAGGATAGAGACAAACGATGTTAAAGGAAAGGTAACTGGTCTTACTTTATAGATGGCACAAGTAGCGGCAAGCAAAGTTAGAACGGTCCTTGTTTTGTAGACGGCACAAGTAGGCGCAAGCAAAACAAGGATTGGTCTTACTTTGTAGATGGCACAAGAAGAGGCAAGCAGAGTAAGGACAGGGACAATTGGTACATAGAGAAACAAGAATGACAATGATGAGCATGAGCTTGCATGGCATATGAATGTTATGATGATGATGATGATGATATATGATACTTGCATTGTTGCATATGATGATTTTTATTCTAAACGTATCGGTATGCAAATGAGATGGGAGATGGAACTGTGTGTATGTATATCGCTATGGATAGATGATGCATGATGACTTTCAATATGTTTTATTGTTAAGCTATTTAAATTGTAAGTATGTTTTCAAATGATGACTCTTTTAGATAGCCCAGTGAGTTCTATACTACTGAGTGTCTCTATTTCATGGAGACGGCGGGCTCATGAAATCCGCCTGCATCATGGGTGGTGGTGATTCCCATGGTGCAAACAATGTTGTGAATGCAGGAACAGAGACGGTAGATAAGGATCCTATTGCCATGTATTTGGGCCACGATGCTTGAGGCCTAAATGTGTCGGGGGTTGATTCTGTTGGACTAGTTATTAGTCCTTTTTGTTAGAGCATTTATGTATATGCTTAGATGTTGGTATTTTGTATATGGCTCGTGTCGCATGTGACACTTTGTTTAGCCATTCTTTTGTATGTAAAGCATTATTCACATAGATGTATCGTCAGCTTAAAGGTGTTAAGTTATGTCTATGTTATTTATATTTTGCTGCAAAGATATGAACTCTGATTAATCATGGACGATGCATATAGCTCTATGAGACTTGTGATATTGTCAATTAGGTTAATGTATGGGTTCGTGGCATACAATGGTATCGTCATGCCACTGTGACAATCTTCTTAGTTGTGGGTTATTGGTTTTTAAAAGAAAAAAATGTAGTCACGTTTTAATCAAGCGGGTCGTCACAGCACTAGCATGTTAGGAGTCGTTGATTATAGTCTACATAAAGGACCAATTCATTTCGACTGTTTCCCTGACTTTACTTTAAGTTTAAGTGATCCACAGATCTTAAAAGCTTTAACTTTGAACATTAAAACAGCAGGTTATGATATGTTGGAAGCCAACCTTTAGCATTAATTTACAGATTTTATTATAAATCAATGAAAACAAATCTTAATGTGCATGCTCTTGTTAAAAGTCCCAAAGATAAAACTTTACTTATACAGACACATTTTTGTGATGCAAATGTTAGAGTACATAAATCAGTAGTTTGGTCTGAAGTAGAACTTCCATCAAAATGGTTATTAGAAAATGAAAACATTCTAACAAAAACAGAAAATACAGCATTTGATCTAAATTGTTTACAACAATACTTAGATGGTACTATTAGGTTAAGTTTTGATAGACCAAGACTCAGCAAACCACCCTTCATGATAAAAGAAACAGCTTTCCAAGATACACCAACAAGCCATAGAAATCCACAAGATACAAGCCGTAGAAATTCTGCCTCTTTCTCCGTTAATATTGAACCTTTGAGAAGAGATAAAAATTTAAAGTTAAAAGGTATAAAAGTAGAATCTGTAATAAGCTCCCCATGTTATACAGCTAATCAAGAAAATTTTGAAGAAGAATGACCAAATTCCTCAACACAAACAGATATAGAAGAACCTCTTTTACACCCGCAATTAATGACTATAAGTAAACCATTTACTTTAGATCTCCAACCCTTAATAAAAAATTATAATTCTACCAAAAATACAGAAAAAAGAGAAAAATATAAGTTAAAATATACAAAAGAACAAAAAATAAAAATCTTTGCAGAATGTGAAAAATTTATGAATCAACATAAGTTACATATAAAATTCTTTGACTTTATAAAAATTTATGAAAACCAAAAATTAAACATGTTAACCCAGTGGGAAAAAGAAGATAAAACACTAATAGAACCAAGTCACCCTCCAAAAGAACCGATCTTTGTAAACTTTAAAGGATCAAAAATTTTAGCCTCCCCTTTTAAAACTTCCAAAGATGACGAAAACATAAAAAAGCTAATGGAACAAAACAATTACACAAACCAAAGCCTCATAACCATAGGAAAACAATTAGACCAAATAGAAAACAGAATTACACCCCCAACTAAAACTCAAACTGAAAAGAAAAAACCCCATTACGAACAACCCCTCTTAAAAATTTCACAACCCAAAATGTTATACTTAAAGGATAAAGATGAAACCTTCTTGAAAAGGTCAATAATATACTAAAACAACTTGAAAACGTAAAAAGTGACGCGCTAAAACAACTTGAAAATGTCAAAAATTAAGCCTCGCCCTCTAAAACAGTCCAAGTCATTAGAAAAGACAAACAAATAATCACATATGAAACAACAAGTGAAACACAAAGCTCAGAATCTGAACAAACTACAGATCAAGATATACAACAAATTGAAAAACAATTCAGTGAATTCCAAATTACTAGAATGATTAGACCAACGCCTAACGCCCTTACTTGGTACACTAGACCTACACCACCAGATATTCAATATGAAGAACGAAATGTTTTTAACCAATTCTCAGTCTCTACTAACAAGATTTATGAATGGAATATTGATGGTTTGTCTGAACAAGAAATTTTAAATAAATTACAGCACATGTCAATGGTTACTAATAATTACCTCACAAATTCAAAAAAAAACTAATGCAAAAATTGTAGACATTTTAACATTAGGATTTACAGGAACACTAAAAGCTTGGTGGGAAAAATATCTAACTGAAGCAAATCGTACTGAAATAAAATATGCAGTTCAAAAGGATGAAGAAGGAATCCCAATTTATGATGAAGCACATAACAGAGGAATCCCAGATGAAATTAATGTTTTAATTTACACCATAATGAAACATTTTACAGGAATCCCTAATAATATTACATCCGGAATTTATGACCAACAAAGTAACCTTAGGTGTCAAACCTTAAGTGATTTTAGATGGTATAAAGATGTTTTTATATCAAGAGTAATGTTAAGAGATGACTGCAAAAATGCCTTCTGGAAAGAGAAATTTATCAATGGCTTACCCAATCTATTTGCCCATAAAATCCATGAAGAATTAAGTAATAAAACTGGAATTATAGAATATGATAAGCTTATCTACAGAGACATCATAAGTACAATAAGTAAAATAGGATTAAAAATGTGTATAGATATGAAGATAAATAAAAACTTGAACAAAGAAAAAAGAGAACCAAAATATGAAATGGGAAATTTTTGTGAACAATATGGCTTACCTCCTATACCACCCTCTAGAAGAAAACATAAGGATAAATACGCAAAAACCAGAAAGCCCTACAAAAAAGGTTATAGAAGCAACAAAAACTTTGAACCAAATCAATATTACAAGAAAAATAAAACAGCAAGAAAATATTCCAAAAAACACAAAATATGACAAAAAGAAAGTAAAATGCTTCAAATGTGGAAAAACAGGCCATTACAAAAATGAGTGCAAAGTAAAAGATAAAATCAATCAATTAAAAATTCCCAACAAAGAAAAAGAAGATTTGTATAAAATCTTAGAACTCAGAAATTCAGATTCTAGTGATAATGAAGATGAAATCTTTAACACCTCAACAGATTATGAATCAAGTCAAAATTCTAGTAATTCATTGGTAGAACTAGGTTGCAAAGATTCATGTTGTGAAACAAAACTTAAGATAAATGTACTAACTAAACATGAAGAAATGCTAATTGATTTGATAGAAGGAATAGAAGACCCAGAAATGCAGATAGATTACAAGTTGCCTAAAGCACATGTCTGTCAAGATGATGTTTGTTTCAAAACGTCATTTGTCTTAATAAAAAACATGTCTGATTCAAAAGTCATATTAGGAAATCCCTTTTTATGTCTTTTGTATCCCTTTTCTGCAGATCACAAAGAAATTACCACAGAAGTCCTAGGAGAGAAAGTAAAATTTAAATTCTTTAAAAGGCCACATATTAAAGATCTCAATATATTAAAAGAAATTTCAATTTCTAAAACAATTAACATTTTACAGAATAAGAACAATCATTTGAACTCCCTAAAAGAAGAAATTAAACATAAAAGAATAGAAGAACAACTATCATCAAGTGACATTCTTTTACAGAAAATTGAAAGATTTAAAGAGAAAATACAAAATGAAGTTTGTTTTGATCTCCCCAAAATGCCTTTTGGCATAGGAAAAAGCATATTGTAAAACTCCCCTATGTAAAAGATTTCAGGGAAATAAATATTCCTACTAAAGCTAGACCCATCCAAATGAATCAAGATTTAATGGAACTTTGTAAAATTGAAATTAAAGAATTGCTTAACAAATGAATAATTAGAAAAAGCAAGTCCCCTTGATCCTGTTCAGCCTTTTACGTACAGAAAAATGCAGAATTAGAAAGAGGAGCTCCAAGATTAGTAATAAATTACAAACCTCTTAATAAAGTTTTACAGTGGATAAGATATCCAATTCCAAACAAAAAGGACCTGATAAACAGAATATGTCAAGCCAATGTTTTTTCAAAATTTGATATGAAGAGTGGATTCTGGCAGATCCAAATCCATGAACAAGATAGATACAAAATAACATTTGTTATAACATTTGTTACACCATTTGGCCACTATGAGTGGAATGTCATGCCCTTTGGGTTAAAAAATGCCCCAAGTGAATTTTAAAACATCATGAATGAAATCTTTGACCCTATAGCACATTTCTCAATTGTTTATATAGATGATGTCCTCATATTTTCAAAGTCAATTGATGAACACTGGAAACATCTTCATTCGTTTCTTACTATCATCAAAGTTAGTGGTTTAGTTGTTTCAGCTACAAAAATCAGATTTCTATGATTCAACATCAGTCAAGGAATGGTTAAACCCATTGATCGGGCCATTCAATTTGCAGACAAATTTCCTGATATCATCCTTGATAAAAATCAGCTCCAGAGGTTCCAAGGATCTTTAAATTATGTTGCTGAATTTTATCAAAATCTTAGAAAACATTGTAAACCATTGTATGATCGTCTTAAAAGCAACCCTCCACCTTGGACAGATCTTCATACTTCAATTGTCCAAGAAGTCAAAAAATATGTCAAGACTTTGCCCTGTCTTGGCATTCCTGACGTAAAAGCTTTCAAAATTGTAGAAACAGACGCCTCCAACATTGGATATGGCAGTATTTTCAAACAGAAAATCTCTCCAGATTCTCCTGAACAAATTGTTTGTTTCCATTTAGGAATTTGGAATTCAGCACAAAGTAATTATAGTACTATTAAAAAATAGATTTTATCTATAGTATTATGCATCTCAAAGTTTCAAAGTGATTTGTTAAACCAAAAATTTTTAATTCGACTCGATTGCAAAAGTGCAAAGCATGTTTTAGAAAAAGATGTTCAAAATATAGCAAGTAAACAGATTTTTGCCAGATGGTAATCAATTTTAAGCATCTTTGATTTTGATATTGAATACATCAAAGGAGATCAAAATTCTATACTTGATTTCCTCACTCGTGAATTTTTGCAGGGAAAAGATGGTTGAAAAGCCACAATCCAGTCAAAACAAAAATAAAACACCTTCTATCAAGTCACAACCTAGTCACCAAATAGTCCTGAGCTCAGGAAATGTAAACCCCTATGACACATGTTCACCCATTAACATGATAAACAAGTTTCAGGTTCTTGGTTCCCCAAGACCTACTTTTTCATCCACTTTAGCATCCCCAAGTCATCCGTACCCTTACCAATTGGTAGAATGTCATACAACAACCGTTATCCCTACCCAACAAAACTCTTCAAAACTCATACAGTCGCAAAAATTCTATACCAACCAGCCAATTACCAATACCAATAGATCTCAATTTGTCCAAAAAACCTATATAGAACACCTGTTTTTTGTAGAACATGACCAGCATCATCTCAAGAATCCTTTGGATCTTGTAAAGAATTATTTCCCTCCTAAATGGAATTTCATTCCATTTCACCCATCTAAATCCATCAATTTTTACAGAGACATTTTACTCCAAACAGCATCAATTACCAAAGACTCTGTCCCAGACAAATATGATCCAGATCACAAGAGAATAATCTTTGATAAAATGTATATCACAAAAATCATTTCAGCAAAAGAATGTGGTCACCCATCCAATCTCAGAGTCCTGCAGGGTCACCAAGTTCAATACAGCTACTATGATTACATTGAAGCATGGTCAAAAGTACTTCTTTATCAAAACAATAATAACAATCATTCCTGGTATCTTTGTTTTGATAACAATTTCAGCAGTCAGCTCCCTATTTGGTTCAACAGATGGTGGCAAAGTCATGGGATGATTCCCGAGATTTTACCCCCAAAACTTACAGATGCATTACAGTAGTTCTCTACAGCCTACAGAGTTAATGAAGCAGAAAGTCAATTTCCTTCCTTGCTCCATATGGCAAAGAAATATAAAATCCCATGGCTCTTCAAATGGGATTATGTCATTGATCAAGGAATTTGCAGAAGAAACAGATATGTCCGCTGGTGGGACAAATACAACATTCAAAAAATCATTTCATCAATACAGAGAGAATTTCCTTCATTCACCACTCAAAGCCAATTATTGGCAAGCAAATCACATCTACAGATAGAAATTGCAGCAGCCATGGCCCAGGTCCAATGTAAAGAAGACCTTAAGGACCTTTGCAGAAGCCTTCTCCTTAAAGCAGAAGGCATTGAAGAACAAGGAGAACAAAGCCCAGCTTTGTCCTCCTCTTCGACAAACCAAGTACAACCCATTTACTAGGATGCCCAAGACCCCTATGATCTTGGTGAAGATTGAGACTTAAAGAAGCCCAAATACAGCAATCACTGTTCCAAAATACAGCAAACACTGTTCCCAAATATAGCACTGTTCATGTCTCTGTTTTTAGCGGTCATACTGTTTGGCGGCCATTACTGTTCACAACTGTTCATGTTGGCAACTACTGTTCATAGCACTGTTCAACATTATTCAGCACTGTTCATAGCACTATTTACTCGACAAATCACTATTCATCTACAGTGTTCAGCTTTTAATTTTTTATTTAAAGCCCTTTAGCTCTTGTAAACGCAGATCGGATTCTTCCGAACTTTGAACTACTATTTTCTCTTCTCCCTCTCTGATCATTAGTGAAATCGCACAATATGTATGTCAAAGTTTCACCTATGTATTATAGAGTGTTTCATTCAATGAAAGCTTCTTCAAGCTAATTTTACAGCATCATATTTTTGTAAGTCTTTATTTTCATATACCGTATTTTCATTATGTATATTCTTGAATATATGTTTCCAATTGAAGTAGATTCAACATTTCATATTCATATTTATGTTTATATCTTTGTGTATCCTTCAAGATATTCTGTTCATATTCAGCCTAAAATCTTATCTGCAGTCTCTGTTTAAATTTATCGTTATGTCTTCAATTCTTCTGCTTATGTCAACTCATTCTGCGAGTCCCCTCTTGGTATATATATATATATATAAAATAAATGATCATTGATAAGCTTTTCACTGAGTAACTGGACCTCTTACCTCAAAGCATTGAGTGTTCACGTCAAAAGGTGAAAATTTTTGATTTGATTAATATCAAGGTTAGTTTGGTTTTGTAGCATTTTTGACTCAAGTTAGTAGGTCTTTAGGAGTGCCTCTACACCTAATGCCCTAAAATCATCTGGTTTGTGAGTCATTGACTTAACACTCACTACATAGGTCAGTTAGAAAGCTTAGGGAACCAAGCATTGTACAACTAGACGAAAAATAATAATAATAATAATAATACGCCATGGTTGTTCATTCTAATAGGGATTTCAGTGAACCTGAGATATGGAGACATTGCACATTGGAAATACTTGGAAGCCTCATAATTTTGTGTTAGTTCACTTTATACTGTTTTCAAACTTGTGATATTTTAGCATGTCCTTTGTAAGTAATTGAACTTTGAGATTCCAATTTATTGTGAAGATGGAATTCATCTTTTTAAGCTTGCTAATGAATGAAAATCATGATCTTGAAGTGATACTTTAATTTTTGGAATAACATGAACTGTGCATGATGTTTGTGGGTAACATTATTGGAAAACCCTCACGAGACCTCACTCGTCCTCTAGGGAATTCCTAGAATTTTAAAAGGCTTATTGCATATGCTAAATGCAATCGTACATCCCACGAAAGATAGATTTATCTTCTCTTTTTTTTTCTGTTCTTCATTTTTGGTTTTTAGTTGTCTATTGCTAAAGGACTAGCAATATGTAAGTTTGGTTTTTTAGTTGTCTATTCCAATGGTTGCTTGCTAAGGGACTAGCAATATGTAAGGTGCTTTAGGCACAAATGACCTAGGAGGGTCCTCAACAGCTGGTGTGGCTTTAGATGGCTCAGCATCTCTCTTCTCCTTGCTGCCACTCTCATGCCTCAAGTGGATCTTCCAGAAGAGAACCCTGTTGTGCCACAAGGGCAAGAGAGTGGCAACAAGGAGAAGAGGGATGCTGAGCCATCTAAAGCCACACCAGCTGTTGAGGACCCTCCTAGGTCATTTATGCCTAAAGCACCTTACCCTGAAAGGTTGTGAGCACCTAAGAAAGGAGGGAAGTTTGAGGACATTCTGGAGGTATTCAAGTCCAGATCAATATCCCATTTTTGGATGCCATCCAGCAAGTGCTGTCTTATGCCAAGTTCTTGAAGGACTTGATAATTGTCAAGAGGAAGACGAATGTCCCAAAGAAGGCATTCGTGACCGAGCAGGTTAGCTCAATCCTACAATGCAAGTTGCCCATCAAGTACAAGGACCCTGGGTATCCTACTATTTCTTGCTTGATAGGAGTCAGTCGTATTGAGAGGGCATTATTGCATCTTGGAGCGAGTGTGAATCTTTTGCCTTACCCAGTCTACTTACAGTTAGGGTTAGGGGAGTTGAAGCCCACATCGAGGACACTCCAATTGGCTGACAGGTGAGGGAAGGTTCCACGGGGAATAATCAAGGATGTCTTGATTAAAGTTGATAAGTTTTATTTCCCCATGGATTTCATTGTGCTAGACACAGTGCTGGTTTCGAAAGTTGGGATTCAAATGCCGGTAATTCTAGGGTGACCATTCTTAGCTATGGCTAACGCCTTGATTAATTGTAGGACAGGGATAATGAAGATCTCCTTTGGCAATATGATAGTGGAGCTGAATATTTTTCATATCAGCAAGCAACCACTGGAATTTGATGAAGTAAGGAAGGTATGCTCGATAGAGGAGATCATTGAGGACACAGTTGAAGAATCGAGCTTGGAGGACCCCTTGGAGGCATGCCTTGCTCAATTTGGAGAGGATTTGGACTAAGACAAGTTGCTTGAGCAAGCAGGTGCTATTCTAGAGAATGATCCTCTGGTGAGCAATGAGAAGGAGGAGGCAGTAGTACCCAAGCCTCCCAAAAAGGAACTTAAGCCATTTCCGAATACTCTTAAGTACAAGTTCCTCAGTCCAGCAGATTCTTTTCCTGTGATCATAGCTTCTGATTTGGTCAGTGCTCAAGAGGAGAAGTTATTGGATGTTTTGAGAGAGCACAAGGAGGCTATTGGCTGGACCATTGAAGATATTAAGGGGATCAGCCCCTCGGTGGTGATGCACAAGATACATTTAGAAGAAAATGCCAAGCCATCGAGGGAGCCATAGAGGAGGCTTAACCCAGCCATGTAGGAAGTGGTGAGAGCAGAAGTAATTAAGTTATTGGATGCAGGCGTCATCTATCCAATTTCTGACAGTAAGTGAGTATGCCCAATTCATGTAGTGCCTAAGCAGGCAGGTTTGACAGTAGTCAAGAACAAGGATGACGAGTTGATCCCAACTCGTGTTCAATCGGGATGGAGAGTTTGCATAGACTACTGCAAACTAAATGCCGCTACCAAGAAGGATCATTTTCCACTTCCATTTATTAATTAGATGGTGGAGCACTTGGCTAGGCACAAATACTATTGCTTTTTAGATGGTTATTCTGGATATAACCAAGTCCCTGTGGACCCGAAGAGTAGGATAAAACGATGTTGTGCAAATTTTAATACTCGCAAATGCATGAATCGTTTGCAATATAATGTTTTGCAAGTGCGAGGTCGAACCCACAGGGAATTGTGTTTTTGAAGAACAAATTATAACTAAATTAATTTTATCCTAACCTAGTTCCAAAAAAAAGTTTGAATTTTGAGTTTTGAAAATTAAAGGATAAACATATACTAAATAAAATAAAACCAAAGATAAAGACTAAGGTTTGGGAATCCACACTCACCGAATCATAACAACATACTCCATGTTCATCAATATTTATCTGAAGTTCTTACAATTAAAATTTTAGATATGTTTTACTATGCTTCAACAGTTAATCAAAACCATCTCATGTATCCATTCATTGCACAAATCACAAAAGGAATCCAATATCAATTAAATCATCAGATGTATCCGTAAATCACAAAAGATATCCAATCTTAATTGAAACACCAAATGTATCTGTAGAACAAATCACAAGGGATATGCAATTATTTAGGCAAATAAAATCAAGCAATTAATTATGTGAAATTATCTTAAATCACCAAGTGTATCCTTGAATCACAAAAGATATCCAAGAATTACTACAGACATTGAAAATAAGTAAAACAATTGAAATATTAAACCCAATAAAATCAGATAAATAAAGACTTACATGAAAATATTGATATTCTTCATTGGTGAGGCTTTATGCCTAACCTTAGTTGGGAATTTAGCTCCACATAAAAATCAAACCTAAATCTAAAGAAAACCTAAACTAAAAAAAGAAAAACTGTAGAATTTTGCTCTCTGGGATTGTGTGTATTTTCTTGAATGCAAAGAAGTCTATTTATAGGCTTAGGGAAGTCCTAGAAGCCTTAGTAAACCTAGATAATTCGGAGGTCTGTCTCCCAATCAAAATAGAAGTCTGAAATCGGAATAGGATTCGTTCAGATTTGTGACCTTTTATTACGGGGCGATTTTGGCATAGTAATTGTCCAAATTAGGAAAAAATTCTTTCATAATGAATTATATTATTTTGAGTTAGCTTTCCAATGCCGCTTGAATAACTTCAATCCGATATTTGTGGAGTGAAAAAGAAATGCAATATAATGAAAAAGGAAAGAACAAATTTGTGGAGTGAAGTGCAGAAAATAAACTGGATGAGAAAACTTTACAACGCATTCCCCGATCATGCGGATGTCCAACCAATCCCTTCCACTCCTTCTTCTTCAAAACTTCATACCCCTCTAGAAGGATATTTCGCCATCTTATGAAGAATTTCTTGCTTCGAAGGATCTTCTTGGGAAAGTGGTTCCTAGATTTGCGTGCTTGTGTGCACAAATCCTTGAGTATCTTGACATAAGATGGCTCTTTGAGACATTCAGACGATGAAGCGTTGGGCTCTTGATGTGTCTCAATATGGACAGTGATGCAGGCAAGGAGCTTTAGTACTCACTTCCATGTCACTGGGCAGATTAGGATCCGTTGGGGGCTCACTATTCTCATGGTGCTCAACTTGCTCCTCTTTCTCTTCCTCATCTTTGTTATCTACAATTTCCTCACTCTCAAGTGTGATGGTGACTTGGGCATGCTCATGATAAGAATTTTTGGAATCATCCTCATCAATCATGTAGTGCCTTTCAGCCATCAGCTGACTTTGAAGCTCTTCTTCCTCTATTCTGTTTAAGTCAGCAACTAGATGACCGATCTATCCTTCTATTTTGGTCATGGCCTGCTTAAGTTCTTGTATGTCTCTATTGTTAGCCATGTTGGAATTCCCCATCTCCTGTACGGCTTGAATGGTGAAACTTTTTAGCTCTTGTATATCTTGGGAATTTCTCATAGTAGGATTCTTCATATCTTGTATGTTCTTATCCATTGATTGCATGAATGCTTTCATCATGTCTTCCAATGATGACTGTGGTGCAGGCTGTGGCACTTGAGTGGTAGACTAATAAACAAGAGGTTGAGCTTGATGATCAAACAGTGGATATTCTAAATAGTGCAATTCATCAAATTGGTGAGCATAATTTCCTGTAGCCTGAGCTGATCCTGAGAAATCAGATTGGTTGCTCTAGTCCGGGTTTTAAAAATTGAAATTTGAATCAAACCCCGGACTGGAGAAATTGGTGTTCATTTTTTCAATGAAAAGTTAGATCTAGCTACTCTTATTTGGTATAATTTGTCCCATAAGTCGTTGAGCTCAGCTCACAGATCTGGACAATTGTTTTCCTTATGATAAGGATTGAAGCAATATGAAAATGGTTTATGTGGGTAAAAATTTTAAGGGTAGTTGGTAGGAGCTGTTGTCCTATAACTAGGAGAGGCATTAAAATCATTAAAATGAAAATTCAAGCTTCCCCCTCACTTTTTAGCATGCAAATATCCCACATAAAACATTAACCATTTTTTTTTAATAAAATAATAATAATAAAAAAAAAAACAACTAACTAACTAAAAAAATAAAACTAAAATTTAAAAACTTACAAAAATGACCAAAAATAAAATTTTGGCAAAAATCTACGGAATTGCTACAGTTGCTGTCTTTGCTGCAGGGCTGTGATTGATCGCACTAGTAAGGTTGTGCGGAAGGTGTTGCGGCAGAACTGTAAAACATGCCAAAACAAAACAAAAAACAACAAGAAAAATATCTTTTTTTTTGTATTATTATTAGTAACATGAATAAAACAAAACAAATTGCAGAAAAATAAAATCCTAATTATAACTAGTAAAAGAATAAAGCTAATTTAAACATAAATTGTTTTCCAAAATTGAACAATTCCCCAGCAACGGCGCCAAAAACTTGTTGTGCAAATTTTAATACTCGCAAGTGCACGAATCATTTGCAATATAATGTTTTACAAGTGCGAGGTCGAACCCACAGGGAATTGTGTTTTTTAAGAACAAATTATAACTAAACTAATTTTATACTAACCTAGTTCCAAAAAAAGTTTGAATTTTGAGTTTTGAAAATTAAAGGATAAACATAAACTAAATAAAATAAAACAAAAGATAAAGACTAAGGTTTGGGAATCCACATTCACGAAATCATAACGACATACTCCATGTTCCTCAATATTTATCTGAAGTTCTCACAATTAAAATCTTAGATATGTTTTACTATGCTTCAACAATTAATCAAAACCATCACATGTATCCATTCATTGCACAAATCACAAAAGGAATCCAATATCAATTAAATCATCAGATGTATCCGTAAATCACAAAAGATATTCAATCTTAATTGAAATACCAAATGTATCCGTAGAACAAATCACAAGGGATATCCAATTATTTAGGCAAATAAAATTAATTATGTGAAATTATCTTAAATCATCAAGTATATTCTTGAATCATAAAAGAAATCCAAGAATCACTCCACACATTAAAAATAAGTAAAACAATTGAAATATTAAACCCAATAAAGTCAGATAAATAGAGACTTACATGAAAATATTGATGTTCTTCATCGGTGAGGCTTCACCCCCAACCTCAGTTGGGAATTTAGCTCTACATAAAAATAAAACATAAATCTAAAGAAAACCTAAACTAAAAATAGAAAAACTGTAGAATTTTGCTATCTGGGATTGTGTGTATTTTCTTGAATGCAAAGAAGTCTATTTATAGGCTTAGGGAAGTCCTAGAAGCCTTAATAAACCTAGATAATTTGGAGGTCTGTCTCCCAATCAAAATAGAAGTCTAAAATCGGAATAGGATTCGTCCAGATTTGTGACCTTTTATTGCGGGGCGATTTTGGCATAGTAACCGTCCAAATTAGAAAAATTGTATTTGACAATGAATTGTATTATTTTGAGTTAGCTTTCCAATGCCGCTTGAATAACTTCAATCCAGTATTTGAACGGAAAGTTATGGTCAAAATACTGAGATGTATACAGAATCTGAATTTGAATCCAATTTGAAATCTTATCCAATCTGATCTTTAATTCAATCTGATCTTTAATCCGATTTAACCTTTTTCTTGGATTTGGTTGAACTTAACGACATTATCTAGGTATTCTCAAAGTATGCTTTCTTCCTAACTTCGCATTTTTTCCTTTAAAGCTGTAGTTTTTCTTCAACGACCTACAAAATGCTAAAAACACAAAACTAACACAAAATATTAAATAATGACACAACTAAAGGATTAACTCATGTAAATAAAGGGGTCCAAGTATGCAATATTTGACACTTATCAGATGACTTTTACCTGTCCATTTGGGACGTTCGCCTACCGTCGCATGCCTTTTGGGTTATGCAATGCACCCGCTACCTTTCAGCGGTGCTTGATCAGCATATTCTCGGATATGGTAAAGCATTTCTTGGAGATTTTCATGGACGACTTCTCCGTCTTTGGTTCATCTTTCAAGGAGTGTTTGCATCGCCTCACTTTGGTCTTGTGCGATGCAAGGAGAAGAACCCGATGCTTAATTGGGAGAAATGCCACTTCATGGTGAAGCAAGGCATTGTACTGAGGCACGTCATCTCTCATCATGGGATTGAGGTTGACCAAGCGAAGGTGGATCTGATTTCCAACCTTCCACCCCCACGTACGGTAAAGGAGGTTCGTTCATTTCTGGGCCATGCAGGATTTTATAGGAAATTCATCTAGGACTTTAGCAAGATCAGTAGGCCCTTGAGCAAGTTGTTGGTTAAGGATGCCCCATTTGCATTTAATGAGGACTACAAGAAAGCATTTGGGGATCTGAAGAAGATTCTGACATCCACACCCATTATTCAGCCACGCAACTGGGGTGTTCCATTTGAGATCATGTGTGATGCGTCAGATTATACAATCGGAGCTGTTTTGGGGCAGCATGTTGATAAACTCCCCCACGTCATCTTCTATGCAAGCAAGACACTTAACGACGCACAACTCGACTACTCCACAACTGAAAAGGAGTTGCTTGCGGTCATTTTTGCGCTGGACAAGTTCAGATCCTACTTGTTAGGGACGAAAGTCATCATCTACTCGGATCATGCGGCATTAAAGTATCTTTTCTCCAAAAAATATGCTAAATCTCGTCTCATCCGATGGATCTTGTTATTGCAAGAATTTGACATAGAGATTCGGGATAAGAAGGTTTCTGAAAATGTGGTGGCTAACCATTTGTCTAGATTGACTATGGATTTCATTGAAGATGCCACCCCCATCTCTGAGACCTTCCCTAATTAGCAATTGATGCACATTGCTCACAATCCGGCACCATGGTTCGCTGATATAGTAAACTATCTTATCACCAACCAATTGCCTTTGCATTGGGGGCAGCAAGATAAGTCAAAATTTATGGCCATGGTGAAGTACTTCTTCTGGGATGATCCTTATCTATTCAAGTATTGTCCCAATCAGATCATTGGAAGGTGTATTCTTGAGCATGACCAATCTAATGTCATCTCTTTTTGTTATGATCAAGCCTGTGGAGGCCATTTCAGTGCTAAGAAGACCGCTGCAAAGATTTTGCAGTGTGAATTTTATTGGCCTACCCTTTTCCGTGACTCTCATGTATATTGTGCCGCATGTGAGCATTGCCAGAAGCTAGGGAGTATCTCTAGGTGGAATATGATGACCCTTAATCATATATTGATTGTGGACATTTTTTATGTATGGGGTATTGATTTCATGGGACCTTTTTCAAACTCCTTTGGCTTTCTCTATATCCTCGTTGCTGTGACATGTCCAAATGGGTTGAGGCTGTTGCATGCAAGACCAATGACCATAGAGTTGTGGTCCAATTTTTAAAGGACACTATCTTTGCTCATTTTGGTACGCCTCAAACAATCATAACTGATGGGGGCAAGCATTTTTGCAACAGGATTTTTGAGCTGCTGATGAAGAAGTATTTCATCACGCATAAGGTTGCCACCCCTTATCATCCACAGACGAGTGGACAAGTGGAGATTTCAAATCGCAAGATTAAGAGAATTTTGGAGAAAACTGTCAATCCTACAAGAAAGGATTGGTCTTTGTGATTGAATGATACACTGTGGGCTTACTGTACAACATTCAAGACCCTGATTGGCATGTCTCCATATCGTCTTGTGTACGGTAAAGCATGTCACCTTCCTGTGGAGTTGCAGCATATAGCATATTAGGCCACCAAGCAGCTGAACTTCAATATTACAAAGACTGGCTCATAAAGAAAGCTCCAACTCAATGAGCTAGAGGAGTTGAGGAATGATGCATATGACTGTGCAAGGTCGTACAAGGCACAAATGAAGAAGGCTCATGACCAGAGCATTTTGAGACGATCTTTTCTAGCTTGGTCAGAAAGTACTTCTTTACAATTCATGGCTACATCTTTTCCCAGGCAAGCTGAAATCTCGATGGACAGGCCCATTCATCATTCAGTTAGTTTCTACTCATGGGGCCAATGAGATTGAGGATCCGAAGAATGGTAGCACTTTGAAGGTGAATAGACAAAGGCTAAAACCATTCTTGGAGTTGAAGAGTCCGAAAATTGAGACGATACTGTTGGAGGATCCTAGTTATCTTGAGTGATTGTCGTTTACTGTGGAGAGTCTGGTTGAAGACTTTAAACTTAGCACTTGCGGGAGGCAACCTTCATTCTTTGCATTCCTTGTCATTTCATCTTGTTTGTTTATTTTGTTTTTGTTTTTGTGGCCTTTTTTAGGTCAAATCTCTGCTATTCAAGTTTGGGGGAGCATTCTCCTATGTTACACTTGCCTTGAGCCGCCCTTTCGGTATTGTATTTCTGGACACATTGGGGCCAATGGGTCATTTTAGTTTGGGGGTGGGGTAGACATTTCTATCTTTTTAATTGTTATTTTGTTTGTATTGTTTATTTTTGTTGTTTCTCTTCAAAAAAAATTAAAAAAATTAAAAAAAAAAATTGTGCTATGTTGTTGATTGCGCATGAGCTACATCATAATTGAGGTTTGCATGTCATTGCTGTGTTTAACTTTTTGAACACTACATGTCATTAGAAATTTGAGTCAAGAGAGGCTTCACATGTCTGAGTTGGATCACAAGCACACTAGCATAGAGTCTGTGAGGTATGAGATTTGGATTGATTAGGGTGTGCCTTGCGATTTGTAGGATAAAGTGTGATGAAACCTTGGCTTGAAAAAAAAATAATAATAATAAAATCAGTTTGAGCATCTCCTTGAGTAACCAGACTTCATGCCTCACTAAGCATTGAGTATTCGCGTAAAAGATAAGAAATTCAATTTGGTAGCTTGTATTGCTAGTTCGGCTTTGTAGCCTTGTTGACTTGAGTAATTAAGCCCTTAGGGATATTTTTACATCTAGTGCCCTAAAACCATTTGGTTTGGGAGTCACTGGCCCAACACTCGTTATATAGGTCAATTAGAAAGCTTAAGGGAGCCAAGCACTGCACAGCCTACACAAGTAAATGCATATCTTGATTTAAGCCTTGGGTGTTTTCATCTGTGTGAATTCCTATTGATTTTGAGGTACACCAAACTTTGAGAGAAAAATTGAAGCCTCATGATTGTATGCTCGTTTCACATTGCACATATTGGAACATGTGTTGTCTCAAATTTCCAACTTTGAGTGGAATGATTTGTGGTTGACTTGGTGATGTGATTGTGGTGTTTACTTTGTTAAACCTGCTCATGATGTGAGAACCATGTGTTTGTGAGTATATTTGTGTTTGCCAATGACATAGTACTTAAAAATGTTTGTGGGTATCATTGCTGTTAAACCCTCACGAGACTTCACTCATCCTCTAGGGATGCCTAGGGGTTTAAAAGGCTTGTTGCAAATGCTAAATGCAACCGTCTCTCACACGACAGTGGATTTATGTTTCATTTTCTATTATTTTTTTCATTTTGTTTTTCTAAGGGACTAGCAAAATGTAAGTTTGGGGTATTTAATGAGTGTCAAATATTGCATATTTGGGCCCCTTAACTTGTCTTTGTTAAATCCTTAGCTTTGTTATTTTCTAATGTTTCTGGATAGTTTTGGTGTTTTAAGTGTTTTGCAGGTCATTTAAAGAAAACTGTGGTCTTTGTTGTGGAAATTACAAAGAAATTGAAAAAGTGAAGTAGAGGATTCTCTGGAAGTGCACTCGAGCGCAGGGAGACTACGATCGAGCGCACTCATGCAATCACCTAGACGCACAGCACCCAAGTGTTGCGCCGCAAAAACCCTAACACATGCCCGAGTGCACTCGAGCACACCTAGTGTGCGATTGAGTGCACCCGCGCTGACCTGGCAGTGCTGAAGCCCTAATTTTTAGTTTAAATATCACATTTTCTTTGGTAAACACACATTGGGAGGCGCCGTTTAGAGCCATTTTTTGACCTATTGTCGTTCTTACGCTCCATCTACGTTTCTCTTTGTAAGTTTTAGGTTTTCTATGATTTTAATTCATTTTTAACATGAATTTTGTAATCATGAGAGGCTAAAACCTTCAACTAAGGTTGAGGATAAAGCCTCGTCATTGATAAACAATCATGTTCTTGTCATTTTATGTATACAATTTGATGTTTGATCAAATTGTTGTTCAAATTCAATTCAATTGCTTGATTAATTTCATTTGATTTAATGTTGTGTCTTTTATTCACGCAAAGTTTTACATTCATTGTGTTTCATCCATGGATACATCGAATGATCTAATTGAGAACGGATATCCATTGTGATTTGTCTATCAAACGGATACAGTGGATGATTTGATCTTAATTGGATATTCGTTGTGATTTGTTTAATGGTTGGATTCATCGAATGATTTAATATTCATGTCTACAAATTTGAACAATGTATAAAACTTATTGTTTTTCGGTTGTATGTATAAAATGCAATAACGTGTTGTTCAATTTGGCAAGGTGGATTCGAAAAACCTTAGTGTTTTTCCATTAATTGTTTTTAATCATTTTAATTAGTTTATTTTATTTTGCACAACATTATTCAAAACTATGGAACTAGGTTAAAATAAAGTTAGTTTAAATCAAAATTAATTTTTGCAACTCTGTGTGGTTCAACGTCGCACTTGCACAATCTACACTACACACAACTCGTGCTCTTGCGAGTTATTAAATTTGCACACATCACTTACCATGAGCACCCGCCTAAGCTCGCAATTAGTCCTCAAGCGTCACTCGGATCAAGTCCTCCACAATAATTGGATGCTTCATGATATCCATCTTCTGCTAAACTATCTATAACAGCATAGATGTACATATAGAGAAAAAAGGGGAAAGAATACAAGAGTAAGTGCAACGACTTAGTGAGTATAAATGCACATGACATACCCATAATTAAATGGTGAACTCAGTTGTTTATATATCACATGCAGCATTATGAGTGACAGTTCATCATGGATGCAATATAGATATAATATATACTGTAATATGATAATCATGTCATAGTTCAACTATATGGTCTACCCGAGATATTAACCCTTCTCGGCAGGGTTGGCACTATTCCAAGGGACCTGTAATACAATATCGGTGCCCTAGAAATTGTACACTACCATGCATCACTAGCAACCCGACCGAGTCCGACCTTGGGTGGCCCATGTTACTAACGATGTTCGTCCAATAATGATCAACCAATCAAACATGGCTACACCAATCACAAAAAACCATTGGATCCAAGGCCCATGGCCATTATCTAGAATGTATAAAGTTAACCTGTATAATAAGCCCATGGCCATTATCTAGAATGTATGAGTATACCATGTTATATGATGCAATTAATCTTATCCCTATTTTACATGCATGCTTTTACAAATCTCATCATTTCATTATCTTGCTTAATCAACAAATGTTTTCCCAAAATAGAGTTCACAGTGATCCAAATGTATTATGAGAGTTGTAAATATGCATGTTTGATATATATAAAATAATCGTGCAATGTGGAAAAAGTAACAAGTATCCATGTGAGTTTGTAGTCATCTGGGTCATAAGGCTCCTCCATAAAATCCCCTTGAGGCTCCATAACCTCAAATACTGAGAAAAGACCTATCATTAGTTCTAAACCCAAGCTAAAACGAGTCCTAAACCTAAAAATGTTCAATCTGAGTTTTTGCCTGAACATTTTGCTAACCTATCGAACGTTCGGGCTCGAAGCCGAACTTTCACCTAGAAACTCATTTCGAACCAAATAGCCTTCTAATCACTCCTAAGAAAGTTGTAAGGCTACAACAAGGTTCCTAACATACTCCTAGCTCAAAATAACATCTCCATGCATAATGAAATACTTCCAACAAGAATGAAATGCTAACCCATGTTTAAACCAAGATTAAGGCCAACAACATAACAAGAAGCTCAAAACTACCAACTATGCTTTATAAAATGAAGAGAATATATATATATATATATATAGCTTAACTTCTTCAGCTAACAAAATGAAAGGTCAAGATTCATATTGCACAAAAAATGTCGTGGGTGATAACGAGTTGGAAACACAAAAGGATTCATTTTACAAGGTTAATTCATGTGGTTTTACAATTCTTGAAAATTGTTTTCAAGTTTATGTTTAAACGATACAATCAAAATTATTTTGTTACTTTTTTTATGTACAATTATTCAAAAAGAGTTTTGATCTTTGCAACTTAGTGTAAGAACACAAAAGTTTTGTGGCTGATTGAGGTACTATGGTTTGAAACTAGAAAATACCACATAAAGGCTAATTGTGTGTTTAACATACAATATTTTTGTAAAGAACTGCATGCATGTGCATGTGGGCCTTATAAGTTTCCGAGTGATCTATGGGGCCCTTGGAGCCACCATACATCTCTAACTGGGGCATTTTGAACTTCTAGGGAATGTGAGGTCCATTATCTTGGGAAGGAAAGGGAGATTTGTTTCTTGGACCTCTCCACCGTGGTGGAGTGCTCGCAATTCATGGTCTTCACCACCCCCGTCCAACTTAGCTTGTAAATCGTCAAGATGGGCATTGTAACGTCCAAGATAATTATTAAGTTTATTATTAATAACTTCATAGTAATCTAAATTAATTAATGTGACAAATTGCACATGGGATGATTTAGAATAATAGATATAATAATAATAATATTTGTGAGATAATAATATAATAACAATATTATTTAACGATGATATATTTATGTAATATAAGTTTTAAAAGATAAAGAGATTAACTAATAATAATGTTAGTGTGACAATTGATCAATAAATAAAATGGGTTAACGGTATTGAGATAATAATTCCTAGTGTGGTAAATAATTATATGTATGGGTAAATTGTAGTTGAAATAAATCGTAGGGGTGAAATATAAAATTAAGAAAGATGAATTAAAGGTAGTGGGGGTAAATCTTGCAATTCTAAATAGTTGGGGCTTTAAAATAGAAAGAGAATCTTATCCCATACCACATGTCAAATTGTCATTGGCCATTGGAAATACCTTATCTCCTTAGTTTTAAAAAAAAAAAATGCAAAAAGGTAAGCCTTTTTGGTGGGCCCCACGTCCAGCATCCCCCTTCCCCATTTCCTTTATTTTCTTCTTTCTTCCTCCTCTCATCTCACGCACATCACTCTCATTTCTCCTCCTTCCTCCTTTCTTTCATCTTCTCCCTTTCTTCTCTACACACACACACACACATGGCTGAGAGAGAGAGTGAACGACGGTGAGATTGAGAGAGAGAGGAGCTGGCCGTGAGAAAGAAAGAAGAAAGAAGAAGGAGAAGAAGAAGAAAAAAAAGAGAGGGGAAAGTGACGAATTTCTAGGGGATTTCGGCCATGGAAGCTTGAATGGTAAATGCTAAAGCTTTTCTTTGTGATTTCATCTTACCCATTGATTATAGGAAACGAAAATGACATGAATTATTAGGGATTTCTTTAGGTCCATAAACTAAGGTTCTTGAAAGGGATTTTGGGGATTTTGTTATATGGTTGAATCTCTAGTTTCTCTTTAAAGTTTTGTTCTACCCATTGAATATCAAGCTTGAAATCATAATGATTTACGGGATTTTTAATTAGGTCCAAAAATTGGGGAAATTCGATAAGAGACCTAATTCCTAAAAATTAATGTGGGGTTTTTATATGTAGTAGATTGCTATACATGATTTAAGCTCTGTGTTGTTAAATTAATGGGTTGAAACTCCAATTTTACTTATTGGTAAAATATGGGCATAAACCCTAATTTTATATGGTTTGTATTAATTTGGGGCTTTAGGTATGTGAACACTAGGAATGTTGTTTGAATGGGTTAATTACATTTAAAGTGTTAATTAATCCTAGGTTTTCATGGGTTCCATGGAAATTGATAACTATAGGGTTTAAGTTCTAATATGTCATAATAGAATCATAATGATTGTTGTAAGTGTTATGAGAATTATAAAGTTTGGGGTAAATTGCTAGATTAAATGGCTTAGAAGAGAATAACAATTATAGGGTTAAGTGTAATGCTCAACCTAGAGTGTATGTATATGCCTCAAGATTTAGTGATTTAATATATATTATGATGTAGAGTCATAGTTCAATGTAACTAAGTTATTAGACAATTAATCCATTAGCTAATGGAGCGTGATACATGTAGTGCTCAAGTATCTTTATAGAGTGTGAGTTGTTAAGCTAAAAATAGAGCTTAATTATGTGTTTATTATGTAAATGCTTAGATGCATTGCGGTTGAGAAAAGAGTTCACCAAAGGGTACTCAAGCGAACAAGGTAAGTATTTTACTTACTGGGCAAAAAGATAGTATGTTTTCAAGTGTAAAAGATGTTTTGGATGAATGATTGATACAATGTGTTTTGTGATTATATGACTATTGACGATGTTCTATGAGATGTGTTGGATGACTGTTTGATGTAATGTTTCTATGAGCTTTTATGGATTTGCAAGATAACGTGATGATCATGTTGTCATGAGTATTTCGATGGTTCGTTTGGTTTATGACATGATTCTATGATTTTATGATATGAGTTATGATAGCATATGAGTTCAAGGATTTATTGACATAAGCATGAACATGGCATGAGCAATGAAACGGAAATGGGGTTCAACTCCGGTAGTGATTGAGTATGGTCTCACTACAGTAAGGTTGGCCCTCATGATGGAAATGGCACAAGATGATGAACATGAGCATAAGCATGCATAGCATATGATTACATGAAAATGATGATAAACGCACGATAAACCAGCCTTACTTTGTAGATGGCACAAGTAGCGGCAAGCAAAGTAAGAACGGTCCTTGTTTTGTAGATGGCACAAGTAGGGGCAAGCAAAACAAGGATTGGCCTTACTCTGTAGATGGCGTAAGTAGGGGCAAGCAGAGTAAGGATAGGGACAAACAATGTTAAAGGAAAGGTAACTGGTCTTACTTTGTAGATGGCACAAGTAGCGGCAAGCAAAGTAAGAACGGTCCTTGTTTTGTAGATGGCACAAGTGGGGGCAAGCTAAACAAGGATTGGCCTTACTCTGTAGATGGCACAAGTAGAGGCAAGCAGAATAAGGATAGGGACAAATGGTACACAGAGAAGCAAGAAACAATGATGAGCATGAGTTTGCATGGCATATGATGTTATGATGATGATGATGATATATGATGCTTACATTGTTGCATATGATGATTTTTATGCTAGACGTATCGGTATGCATATGAAACGGGAGATGAAACCGTGCGTATGTATATCGTTATGGATAGATGATACATGGTGACTTTCTATATGTTTTATTGTTAAGCTATATAATATGTAAGTATGTATAAAGTTAGATGGGTTAGTATGCGCATGTTCCGAGAGCAGAAGATCGGGCTTACGTATACTTTCACAACTGATCTAGTATGTTTTCAAATGATAATTCTTTTTGAAAGCCTAGTGAGTTCTATACTGCTGAGCGTCTCTATTTTATGGAGACGGCGGGCTCATGAAATCCGCCTGCATCATGGGTGATGGTGATTCCCATGGTACAGACGATGTTGTTGATGCAGGTACAGGGACCCTAGATGATGATCCAATGGCTATGTATCTGGGTTACCACGGTGCCTGAGGCCTGGACACATTGGGTGTTTATTTTGTTTGACTAGTTGAGAGCCCTCTTTTGTAGAGCATTCATGTATATGCTTAGATATTGTTATTTTGTATATGGCTCGTGTCGCATGTGACACTTTTGTATAGCCATTCTTTTGTATGTAAGCTTTAATCACTTAGATGTATTAATCAGCTCTGATGTGTTATGTTATGTCTTATGTTATTTATATTCCGCTGCAAAGATATGAACTCTGATGAATCATTGATGATGCATGTAGCTCTGTGTGGCATATGATATTGTCAATCAGGTTAATGCATGGGTTCATGGCATACTGCAGTATCGCCATGCCACTGTGACAATCCGCTTTGTTGTGGGTAATGCTTTTTAATAAGAAAAAAAACAAATTTAGTCACGTTTTAATCAAGCGAGTCGCCACAGGCATCTACACGGGTACCCATTTTGAGCTATTCTAATTGTTTCCCCTTTAAATCATGCTCGAAGATTCGTTTTCAGTTCCTCACATTCTAGTTTACTGTATCACTTTCACCATTCACGTTGGTCTTGGGAATATTACTAGATCGAGGGGCAAGTGTGATTCCTCCTAGCATTGATCTAGAGTTCGACATATGATCTTTTGTTTAAGAAAATAAAAATGCGTTCCTAAAGACGACGCCAACTAATGATGCAGTTGATCACACCCAAATCTCAAATCAGGAATGCCTAGAAGATAGAAAGTGGAAGTAAGCTCTATTGAAGCACGTAATAAATCAACTCCAAATTCAAATATTCAAGCATCAGGAAAGGATAATTGTGATCCTAATGATAAGCCATCCATTCAAAGTGTAGATAAAGGATAAATCCCAACGTAGTGTTTTGATTGTATCCCTTTATCATTCTACAATCATCTTATTATCTATCTATTTTGTATTATGTAGTTATCTTAGGTTCTGTAGTGTATTACAACACTATCTGTAAAGATTATAAATATCAATACGAGCCATATGAAATGGCAATAGTGAATACACAATTTACTCAAACATACAATGTCTTGATATGGTAGCAGAGGCCATATACACCAACGTCTCATTATTTTTTCTCTCATGGCTCAATCCTCTGATTCCTCCACCAAAACCAACAACCCACTTACCCCACCACCAACACCCATACAACCCCCTATTATCATTGTTCCAAACATGAATCCTTCCCTCTACAATAAATTCTCCAAGGATAATTTAAGCTCCTGAAAAACTCAGATTTTGGCCTATCTTAAACGACAAGAGGCTTACTGTTTTGTGGATGGCTCCTTGCTTCCTCCACCTCAAATTATTACAAATCCTAGCATAGAACCGTGTACTCCTCCTACCATCTTGAACCCAAAATTTCTCATGTGGGCTCAACGGGATCAAATGATCCTCAATGTGTTGATCTCCACCTTGACAAAGCCTTTTGTTATTCGTGCAATTGGATGTGCCACTACGTTTGTTCTTTGGAATACCTTAATCACAATGTTTGCCTCTCCATCTCGCCACTTCTAAGAAGGCTAATGTTGTGAGTTTTAAATGATACTTGCAAGTGCATGAGTCATTTGCAATATTGCTTTTGCAAGTGCAAGATCGAATCCATAGGGAATTGTGTTTTTGACAAACAAATTATATATAAACAAATTAAAATCTTAACCTAGTTACAAGAGATTTTAGATTTTGAATAAAAGAAAACATAAACTAAATAACAATAACAATAATCAAAAGATAAATTACTAAAGTTATGGAATTCTCACTCGCCAAATCGAAATTACACATTCCATGTTCATCAATACCATCTGAAATTCTCACAAACAAAATCATATATATGTCTTACCATGCTTCATAATTTAATTTAATCATCTGATGTATCCATCCATTATATAAATCACAAAAGATATCCGGATTAAACCAAATCATCAATTGTATCCGTCGGACAAATCACAAATAGATATCCAATTTTAGTTTAATAACGATCCAAGCAAACAATTAAATGAAACTCTCCTAAATCATCACATGTATCCGGGAATCACAATAGATATCCAAGAGTAATTTCAATAATTGAATTAAAGCAAAACAATTGAAACCTTAAAATCAATAAAATCAGATAATATTGACTTACATGAAAGTGTGCTGTTCTTCATTAGTGGGGCTTCATCCTCAACCTTAGTTGAGAATTTAGCTCTACATGATTATTGAAAATAAAACCTAAACCTAAAACTAATCTAAAAGGGAGAAAAACTATTGAAATTCGGATTTGGTCTCCCCACCTCTGTTTCTTAAGGCTTAGCCGTCATTTTATAAGGGTCTCTAGGGTTAAAAACCCTAAAAACGAGCGCATGGCCAGTACGCTTGATCACACTTGGGCATGTAATTCTTCTCCTGCAGCGCATCACTAGGGCGCTTGCGGCTTGCTGGTGGGCATAGGTACGTGATGAGTGCCAAATTTTGCATATTTGGGCCCCTTAATTTACATTAGTTAATCATTTGGCTATATCGTAATCTAATGGTTTGTGTTAGTTTTGTGTTTTTAGTGTTTTATAGGTTGTTGAAGAAAAAATGCAGCTTTAAAGAGAAAAATGCAAAGTTTGGAAGAAAGCTGGAAAATCACCATCCAAGGTAGGATCAAGCGCACCATCCAGCGCTCGAACACATGTGCGCTCAATCCCAAATGGGTTGTGCTTGAGCACACCCATGACCACAAGACAATATCAGCGCACAAGCGCTGCACCGTAGAAGAAGGAACGCAGGCACGAGTGCGATCGAGCACACTGGCATTGCGCTCGAGTGCACTCACTGTTGTGCCAAATACTACCTAAATTAATAGATAATATTTAGTACGTTTTAACTCGCAAGTGCACAAGATCAAAACAATAGTATAGTGCAGCAAGTACGAGGTCGAACCCATGGAGATTGTGATTTTATTTAGAATTAATTAAAAATATCAATTTATCACTGAATTGATATTGTAAAAAAGAAATAAAAAGATATAAAGATAAAAGTAAAGGTAAAGGTAGGGCTTTGATATCCACCACTAATCATACTTAGATAATATAACAATATGCCAATGATCTAATCATATTATGAATACTTAATGTTTGCCAACCTAAGGGTATGGGTGTCTACTCCTTAAGCTATTGATTTTTCTAAGCAACGAATTAGGCATGGGTGTCTACTTTAATTCTTTTCATTCTTAAAGGATTTAGCATGGGTGTCTACTAAGTTGTTCTTTAAGAAATCATAAATCTATGGAAATCGACAAACACATGAGGCCTAGGGCATAGGTGTCTACTCTCGGTTCCCCATGTTGATTAACCCAAGAATCTGGTGTGGATATCTTTTGTTACTTATGTTAAACCCAGGACTCGGTCATCCAAATTGATTTAACTAACTAGTCCATACCACATGCATATAATGGCCAGTCACATACATATGAGGAATTCAAGAAAATAGGAATTAATCGAGTTAAGCAACACAATATGAGTATTACAAAGGCGCCAATATTGAAATATTAAATAAACATAATTAGGGCTTCAATCTAGCCCTCATTAAGAGTTAGTTACACATAATTAAAATAAAAAGAAAAGAGGGGGGAAAGAAAGAACCGAAAACCACTCCTAGAAGTAGTCTCCAAATTCCTCTCCTCAAGTTGTGCCTCTTCTAAGGATATTACAAGGATGTTTATTCTTGAAGTTTAGAGGTCTATTTATAGGCTTTAGAAGTCCTTGACAAACTAGTAAACCTAGGAATTTCGTAGGGTTTAAGTCCAAGTCCAATTAGGATAAAGAAAACCCAAGTCCAAATCGGAATAGGATTCGCCCAGAATTGTAGTCTTAACTGGCGGCATGATTTTGGCCTTGCGGCGCTCCGAATTGGGAAAATTATATTTCACAATGATTTGTATAATTTTGAGTTAGCTTTCCAATGCCGCTTGAATTACCTCAATCAGATATCTGAGTTGAAAGTTATGGTCAAAATACCAAGAGGTATGCAGAATCCAATTTTGCCTCCAATCCGATTTTGACTATTATTTGAGAAATTCCGATTTACTCCTTTCCTTTATTGGAATAAACTTAACCATGATTGGCTAAGCTTAACCATATCTTCTAGGTCGTCCCAATTCGCCCTTTAAACTTGGAATTTTTCCATAAACGCTTTCTTTTCTTCCAAAAACCTATAAAACAAAGAAAATGCAAAAAGGAAGTAAAATGGCATGAATTAACTAAAACTAAAAGATTAAAACATGTAAGTTAAGGGCTAAAAATATGAATATTTTAGCACTTATCACTCACGCGATCAGAAGGCGGCAAGACTCCTTTTCCAAGCCAGATTGTGATTTCAGACTTTTATTTGGACTAGGAGACAGACCTCCAAATTATCTAGATTTACTTGGGCTTCAAGGACTCTCCTAAGCCTATAAATAGACCTCTATGCATTCAAGAAAAATAGACAAGTTTGGAGAACAAAATTTCACAGCTTTTCTCTCTTTAGTTTAGTTTTTCTTTTTTAGGTTTAGGTTTAGATTTTATTTTTATATGCAGCTACATCCCCAACTAAGGTTGGGGATGAAGCCTCACCGATGAAAAACAACAGCACTTTTATGTAAGTCTTTATTTATCTGATTTTATTGGGTTTAATATTTCAATTGTTTTACTTATTTTCAATGTGTGGAATGATTCTTGGATATCTTTTATGATTCAAGGATACACTTGATGATTTAAGATAATTTCACATAATTGATTGCTTGATTTTATTTGCCTAAAAATTGGATATCCCTTGTGATTTATTCTACGGATGCATTTGGTGTTTCAATTAAAATTGGATATCTTCTGTGATTTATGGATACATCTGATGACTTAATTGGTATTGGATTCCTTTTGTGATTTGTTCAATGAATGGGTACAAGGGATGGTTTTGATTAATTGTTTGAAGCATAGTAAAACATATCTAAGATTTTAATTGTGAGAACTTCAGATTAATATTGATAAACATGGAAGTATGTTGTTATAATTCGGTGAGTGTGGATTCCAAACCTCTGTATTTTATCTCTTAGTTTATTTTATATAGTTTATGTTTTGTCTTTTTATTTGCAAAAACCTCAAATCAAACTCTTTTTGGAACTAGGTTAGGATAAAATTAGTTTAAATATAAGTTGTTCTTTCAAAAACACAATTCCCTGTGGGTTCGACCTCGCCTTTGCAAAACATTATATTGCAAACAATTCGTGCACTTGCGAGTATATTAAAATTTGCACAATAGTGCACTCAAGCGCAACCCAGCTGGATCAAGCATACAGATGCTCGAGCACAAGATGATGCGCTCGATCCTACTTTGATGGCACTTTTTCCAAGTTTCTTCCAAACTCCGTATTTTTCACTTTAAAGGCACAATTTTTCCTTAACAACCTACAAAACACTAAGACAACAAAACTAACACAAACATCAGAAAATAATAAAGCCAAAGGCTTAGCAAGTACAAATTAAAGGGCTAAAATATGCAATATTTGGCACTCATCATGTAATTCCTTTATTATTGAATATTTTCAAAATATCAAATATATGGGTGATTCTCTTGCCATTGCCGAATTGCCTCTCAATGATTTTGAGATTGTCTCCTTCCTCTTGGCTGGCCTAGAATCAGAATATGACCCCTTTGTTATATTTTTTACCACCAGAGTGGATCCGTTAATGCTTGATGAGATTTACGGCCATCTCCTTGCTCATGAGATGTGGATTGAACACCATCTCCCCTCTGCTGCCTTAACTCCAACTTTAGCTCACCTCTCTACTCATGCACCTAAGCACCATGGCCGTGGACCCCTTGTGGCTCTCCTTTTGGTGGTCGTCATGGTTACCGTGGTTGTAGCTTTGGATCCTGGGGTCGTGGATAATTCTTCCCATCGAGTGCGCCTGCATCCACTCATCCCACCTATCAGTTATATGGAAAGCTAGGGCATACTGCTCCTCGCTGCGACCAACATTATGATACAAAGCTAGGCTTGTTGCGAAGGGTTTTCACCAACAAGCAGGAATTGATTTCGATGAAACATTTAGCCCAGTTGTCAAACCAACCACAATTCACATTGTGCTCTCCGTAGCTTACTCTGCAGGCTGGCCATTGAAACAAATAGACATCCGAAATGCCTTTCGACATGGGTTTCTTTTTGAAGATGTCTACATGAGCCAACCACTTGGAGTTATCCATCCCTCACTACCTCATCATCTGTGCAAGCTAAACAAAGCTCTATATGGATTGAAGCAAGCCCCACGTGCCTGGTTTGCGAATCTCAATGGCACATTACATTCTCTCGACTTTGTTGCTTTAAGGGCAGATTCATCACTCTTTACTTATAAATTTGCTAATATCACTATTTACATTCTAATCTAAGTTGATGACATCATAATTACAGCTTCGGATCAATCAGCCATAGATGAATTACTGGAGCATCTTCGTGTGGACTATGCTGTTAAGGACCTCGTCTAGCTTAACTTCTTCCTTGGGGTGGAAGTTCTGCATCTCAAGTATGGACTACTACTTTTTCAACACGGGTACATTATGGAACTATTGAAATGCACGAACATGATTGAGGCCAAACCAATATCCTCTCCCATGTCCTCGTCGAGCTCTCTGTATGCTTTCTTCCGGTGACCCAATGGAGGATCCTTCTCTTTACTGCAACACAGTTGGTTCCCTCCAATATCTTTCCCTTACTCATTTAGACCTGGCGTTTGCTATCAATAGAGTTTGTCAATTCATGCATCGCCCTACCAAGGTGCACTGGCAAGCTGTTAAACGGATACTCCGGTATCTTAAACACATGGTAAATCATGGGTTATTGCTGCAACGTACCACCACTTCCCAGCTTGAGGCCTTCTCTGATGTAGATTGGACTGGCTGCCCCAATGACCGCAAATCTACTAGAGCATATTGTGTTTTCTTGGGGTCTAATCTCATTTCATGGAGCTCCATGAAACAACCAACTATCTCGCGATCAAGTACCGAGGTTGAATACAAAGTCGTGGCAAACACTGTTGCAGAAATTCTTTGGATTCAAGCCTTGCTCCGGGATCTTAGTCTCTCACTCACTTCCACACCGAAATTATGGTGTGATAATATTGGAGCAACCTATCTTTCTGTCAACCCTATGTTCCATGCGATAACCAAACATGTGGAAATTGATTTCCACTTCGTACGTGATTGATGTGCAACGAATGTTGCACATTTAAGCCCCTTAACTCGCATATGTTAATTCCTTAGCATTGTTATTTGTTTGACTTTGTGTTGTTTTTGTATTTTCAGGTGTTTAATAAAGATACAAGAAATACCATTGAATTTGGGCTTAAAACGCATTTTGAGAAGCTACTAACAGCACTGGGATTGAGCCCACTCAGCCCTAAGCTCGAGCGCATCTGCGCTCAAGCGAGCAAGTCATTAGGCTCGAGCGCATTCGCACCTAAGCTTGAGTGCACATGCGCTCGAGTGCACTCGGCTTTCCAGAACGCGATAGAACTTAAATTACACCTGGGAAAGGGTTTTTAGTCTCCTAGTCCAACTAGGAGACTATCTACAATTTTTCTAGGGATTCCTAGGGTTATTCTACTCCTATAAGTAGGCCCCTAAGCCTTGAAGAGAGGTATGCTTAGTTTTAGATAGAAATTATCTTCTTGAAGGCTTGGAGAGTTGAAGAGAAAAGAAATATGGCAGAAGGCCATCCCAGCACCAGGAATGGGCAACTAATTCGTAATAGGGCGTTAATGTAGCCCTTTCCAAGTAACAATGGTTTAATTGTATTTTAATTTGGGTTTTTCTATATGCATAATGGTTATATAACTATGAGAATTGATCTTAATGTTTATATTCAATCATTATGAAATCTTTCTCTTGTCTTAGAAAGTCTTTTCTATTGATTGAACTTAATCTTTCATATTTTCTGTGATTATATGAATGACTGTTATACAACAGTTTTAACTGACACATAATCAATAGGATTTGATAGGCCATGCCTAGGGAAGACTGATTGTACTACACCCTAGTTTAATGTAATTTAAGTAGACAGTTCATACCAACCGAAGATGGGTTATGCTTATTCATTGATTGTGTGTAACCTATTAAGGAATTAGATAATCCATACTTAGGGAAGACAGATTGTACCGCATCTTAGTGATTAGGTGGACGGTCCGTGCCAACCAAAGATAGATTATACTTATTTCTTAATGATGGTAATTTCTTGACTATTCGAGTAAGACAAGCCCTATATCATGCATAATATGAATTTTCTTTATTAATTTATAATTGACTATTGTTATGCAGTTAGTAATGAAATCAACCCTCTATTCTATCTCGCATACTATTCATCTTTACTTTTACTTTTATGCATTTAGTTTAAAAACAAAACAAATCAATCATCTTTTAAATTGAGTTATATTTAATCTTGAAAAGCTTGATAACACTTCCTATGCAGTCATTGAGGTTCGACACCCTTAATATAGCCCTATCCTACAGGGATTTGTTATATTGCGAAGTGGTTATTTTTATTATTGATTTTTTTGCACACAAAAAAACCACATCAATGATTGTGTAACTTGTAAATCTCTCCAAATCATGTTCATTCCAAGCAAAGACCATATTGCTGATGTACTCACTAAACCAATTGTTTCAACTCGGTTTCAAAATTTCTATACCAAGCTCAACATTCGATCAACTCTATTGACCTTGCAAGGGGATATTGAAGCATGTGATAAATCAACTCCAAATTCAAACATTCAAACATCTGAAGGATAATTGTGATCCTAATGATAAGCCAGTTATTCAAAGTGTAGATAAAGGATAAGTTCCAACATAGTGTTTTGGTTGTATCCCTTTATCATTCTGTAATAATCTTATCATCTATCTATTTTGCATTGTGTAGTTATCTTAGGTCCAGTCGTGTATTACAACTTTATCTGTAAACATTATAAATCTCAATACAAGCCATATGAAATGGCAACCATGAATACACAATTTTACTCAGAAATACAGTATCTTTATACGCTTAGAGACTTGTTGGGGTTCCTAACGAGGGTTGTCTTTAATGCTTAAGTGAGTAAGATTTTTTTGAAAAAGAAATCAAGAACATTAGACATTAGAGCATCTACAGTGTGTACCTAAATTGGTTGCATCTTCTTCATGTCAGGCATCATTTCGACCTTTCATTATGGCATGGTGTCCATCCCTGGCTAGGCATGTTTTAGTTGTGCATGATGCTCAAATTGCATCATGTCATATAGTAAGGTCCCACGCATCATGTCATCCAATAGTTGGATATGGTCTAAGGGAATAGCCGAACCGCATCCGATCTCCACACTATTCTCACCTGCATTGTTTTTGTAGTGGGCCATATCCTCACTTTTCATTTAAGGCCAAGTCGGGTGGATATTTGGCATATTTTAGGGTGTGTTTGTTAAAAGTTTTTGGCTGATATTGTAGCTTGATGTGAAAAAAAGTAAGAATGTTTTTTTTTTTAGAAAAGTGAAAAAGTAAGAATATATGTTATAGAAAAGTGAAAAAATTTTATTTTGTAGTGATTTTTTTATTTTAATAATAATAAAAAATAATTGATATGATGTAAAAAGTAAGAATGTTGGGAAAAAAAAAAATTGATAAATAGTTTGGGGCCCCAAAGGCCTTTGCCAAACACACCCTTAATCACAATTTGGCGACTAATTGCTGATGCAAGATCTTAGTCTAATCATAGATCTTGATGTCCAATTTGTAATTTCAATGACAAAATGGACATCTAAGAGAAAGATGCATCAGAAGTAGCTAGGTTTTCAAATGAATTTGAGCCTAATGTACATCCAAAGTGCACACATAATAACCAAAACTAAGAAATAAAGTCCACCAAAAAAAAGCCTTTATGTAGTGCCCCGGATTTTAATCCCTCGTTTATGAGATGTTAATTTGATAAAAAGATTATAGTAATATTCATAATGGGCATGATATTAATTATTAAGAAATTTATGAGGGTATATAAATATTTAAAGGAATAAATATTGGTTAGAAGTTATTAGGCTCCGTTTACTTCGACGTAAAATGATTTCCGTTAGAAAATATTTTTAGGGAAGGTAAAGAGTCCCAGCTGGGTAGGTAAGGGCAAGTCCCAGTCAAGTCCCGGCGGGGTTCTGGGTTGGTCCCGATCAAGTCCCGGGCAGGTCCCGTCGGGTCTCAGTGAGGTCCCGGCAAGGTCCCTATCAAGTCCCAGGCGAGTCCGGGTCAAGTCTCGAGAGGGTCCCGGTCAAGTCCCGGGTAGATCCGGTCCATTCCATGTCAGGTCCCGGCAGGGTCCCGAGCAAGTCCCAAGCAAGTCCCAAGCAAGTCCCGGTCAGGTCCCAATCAAGTCCCGATCAAGTCTCAAGCCGGCCCCGAGCAGGTCCCGGGCATGTCCTAGGCAAGTCCCGGTCGAGTCTCGGGTGGGTCCCGGGCAAGTCCCGGGCGAGTCTCGTTCAAGTTTGGTCGAGTCTCGGGCAAGTCCTGGTAGGGTCCCAAGCAAGTCCCAGGCGAGTCCCGAGTGAGTCCCAAGCAAGTCCCGGCGAGGTCTTAGGTGGGTCTTGGCAGTATCCGTCGATTTGAGAATGAAATGGACAAAGTTGGAAAATGGTTTACGATTTTCAAAACTGTAAACCATTTTCCGAAAATTAAAAAAGAATTTTCATTCAAAAGGAAAATATTTTCCATTGACCACTATTTTATATTGCAGTAGATATTGTAAAATGTGGAAATCATTTTCTGAAAACTATTTTACGTCAAAGTAAACGGAGTTATAAGCTCTGCTTTTATGAGAGATTATTATTATTATTATTTTGAGTTATAATTCATGATCACTTGTGTTAATCAATCAAAAAGATAGAGCAGATTGCTCTACCAAAATAATCTCCGTCATACAATAAGGGATGACTCCCATCCAAGACCTACCCTGCCCCTGTTTAGCAGCCACCTGGGATAGGCCATTCGCCCTCACGATGGGCCTCCTGACAGAAGCGCGCAACTTGGACCCCTGCCACTGCCTCAGCAGCAGAAGGGTTGAGGTGGCCCGAATTGCTAGGCATCGTGCTGCAATCAACTTTCCTTGTAGCGTCACGTATAGCTGCACCTTTCCCATCATCCCATGCCTTTTGGTGTCCGCCTACGCTTGATGTCGTTAGTCTCTGTCACTGCATCTTGATCTTCCAAGGAGTTATATTTTAATGATATTATTGGGTCATTTAAGTGATAAAATAGTTTAATTTGACAGATTAAATATTCAAGGAGTTAATCTAAATTAAAAAAAAAAAAAAGATTAAATTATAATATTATTAGTATTAATTGTTTAAGTAAGAGGTTTGATGTAATAAATTAAGTGAAGTTGGATAGAAGTTGGTAAATAAGAATAGAAGTAGTAATATATGTGTATAGATACATAAAAAAATAGAAGTCTATATATAAAACCGACGATTAGCTTATTCTAATTGGTTTTTAAGATTATTAGTAACAAACGCTCTATAACTCATTCACTTCCTTATATATAAGAAAAATTTTAAAGAAACACAAAGTTACTTGCAGCAACTTTCCTAAATATTGAAAATGTTATAGTGTTATTGGTATAAACACCTTTCATCTTTTTGCCTTTTATTGGAGGAATGTGTTGGAATTTTGTAAAAAAATGAATGGTAGGTATGGAACTTATATTTTGTAAAGAAATAATATTTTAGTGATATAAAAAAATGTAAGAAAAATTATGAAGTGAATTTGAATATAGAAGCAAAAAATAATTTTATTTTTTAAAATTTAAAGAAAATCAAAGAAAAATCGTTGCTAGTGCCCTAAGCCAAAGTCACCATTTTATGTATGAGAAGCAGCTGATCTCAAGTTTTGCCACCTGGGCAAATGATATTTATGTTAGAAACTAAGATAGTAATAAGATAAGTTTGAAAGAAAAATATCTCCTAAACATCCTGAATATCGCCTATAAATGGGCCGAAAAAAAAGAAAAAGAAAAAAAGAATATGCCTATAAATAAACCACCATCTCCTTCTTTCATCAAACACTTCTCTTCCCCTGCTTCTTTGACGTAGCAAAAGAAATTAATCAAAATGCGTTAAGAAAAAAACACAAACTTCATCGATTTTTTAGAAAAATTATTTGATTTTATAATGATTTAATTAAGTGAGTTTTACATTATAAGCTAGTTTATTTATATAAAATAAATCTTTTATAAAGAATGTAAACATAATCTTAGTAGCAATAGTAACCTAATCCTAATAAAGAAAAAAATAATAATTAAAGCTAAACCTTTTTTTTTTTTTTGAACATATTTTTTGAAAAGTAATAACTACTGACCTATACACAGGGAGAATACAAAAAGATCATCTAACTAGAAAAAGAAAAGCGAGTAAGGAAATTGTTTGAACAGTTTTCAACACGGTGGATGCGCTTTCTTCGAGGTCTTCAATACGTCGTCGTGCACTCCAAATCACTACAAAAAAGGCAATATTGTCAAGGGGGTCCCCGGGGAACCGGGGACACTCCGATGCCAAAGTCAGAAAATTCTTAAGAGAAATATGGTGCTTCGGCGCACAATAATTAAATACGCTCAATCATATGTGTGATTATATTTCAGGATTCAAGATCTCCCTTTCCTCAGTACCTTATGTAGGGGCCTATTTATAGGCTCGGGCTTTTGAAGTAGACTTGGACTGGACCTTCTCATTTGAATTGGTTTGAGAGTCCAGAGTTGAGATAAAACTCAACAGCTATCATGTAGAGAAAAACCTTCAACAGATATCATGTAGAGATAATATTGAGTAGTCATCTTGTAGAGATAAGTATGACGTCTTTATTCCAATATTATCCTAATTGGAATATAAGACTATCAATTAATTAAATAGTCCTTGCTATTTAATTAATATCTTCATGGGCCTATCCTTGGCCATTGGGCCCAGAATTTGGTGGGCTTGTAGTGTGAATTTATTCCCAACAGTTACCCCCCAATTCCCTTAGCCAAGGTACTTGGGTAATGGGAATTTAGTCAAAGCCTTCTGGTGGCTTGTTGTTTAACCTTGTCCGAGACTCGTGTCTCCCTAGTGAGTGTACTTTGAGCTCGTTAGTTGGAGCTCTTCAGCTCTATTTTTGGCACCGCCTGAGTTCCCGGGAGCACCCCCCAGCTCTATCTTTTGCCCGGGGTTAAACCCATCCTAGTTCCGAGATACCTTTGTTCCCCGTTCGCCTTGGGGTGATTTCTTGTTTTTGTCCAAGGTTTTCTCCTTGTTGCCACGAGTACCCCCCAACTCTTTCCTTTGCCCGGGGGTTAAGCCTATTATATCCTTGAGACACCCGAGGATCATGCCCGATTCTCTTACAAATGCCTTTATTCCTTGTTCGCCTTGGCGTAGCTCCTTGTTTTTTACCGGGTTGTCTCCCGTTAATTGTTTTTACCCAAGGTCGTCTCCTTGTCCTTGTTTTAGAGGCTTGTCTCCCTATTCTTGTTTCTGCCCAAGCTTTTCTCCTTGTCCTCGTTTTTGCCCAAGGTTTTCTCCTTGTCCTTGTTTTAGAGGGTTGTCTCCCTATTCTTGTTTTTGCCCAAGCTTTTCTCCTTGTCCTCGTTTTTGCCCAAGGTTTTCTCCTTGTCCTTGTTTTAGAGGGTTGTCTCCCTATTCTTGTTTTTGTCCAAGGTTTTGTCCTTGTCCTCGTTTTTGCCCAAGGTTTTCTCCTTGTCCTTGTTTTAGAGGGTTGTCTCCCTATTCTTGTTTTTGCCCAAGCTTTTCTCCTTGTCCTCGTTTTTGCCCAAGGTTTTCTCCTTATCCTTGTTTTAGAGGGTTGTCTCCCTATTCTTGTTTTTGTCCAAGGTTTTCTCCTTGTCTTTGGTGGTGACATATCCAGTTCTTCTTTGAAATATATGGGGGTGATATACCCATTTCTTCTTTCAAATATCCGGGGGTGATATACCCGGTTCTTCATTGAATCCCGCTTGACAAACTAAGCTTTAACCTGCAGAATAATTTACAACCATGATATATGAATCTTTCAATAGATTAGCCTTTGCTCACCTTTCACCTCGAAGTAGCTTATTGTTTTTGTCCAAGGTTTTCTCCTTGTCCTGTCTACCAAAGAGTAATTGTCAAAGGGGGTCCTCGGAGGACCGAGGACACTCCGATGCTTAAATTAGCATTACTCTTTATTCAAATCAAATTTATTATTGAAAGACAATCAAATAATAAAAGCATAAAAGCATAAATAAACCAAACTTTGGGCGTACTACTGATAGTACTTCTTCAGATGCTCCGCGTTCCTTGCTATTTCCTGTCACTGCTACACCCAATCCTGGAAGTAGTCTTCCTTGTTTTTATCTTCTTTTTGCCCCGGATGTCTCGTGCTATCTATTGCTTCTAGAACATCAGCCTCATTGATGAACTCTTGTACCTTGCTCATCAATTCTTGTAGATTGCTCGGTGGTTTTCGTGCCATTTTCCTCATCACCGGTTCTTTGGTCAATAGCCCATGATAAATTGCCGAGTATATCAGGTCATCTGAGGGTTCTTCAATTTCTGTCTTCTCTAGGTTGAATCGAGTTATGAATTGCTTCAAGGTTTCATCATTGCGCTGCTTCAGAGTCAGCAAATAGGATGGTGGTTTCTTCCAGATCCGTGAAGTCATAAACTGAGTTAAGAATACCCGACCTAGATCTTCAAATTTGTCGACTGAGCCCGGGGGCAGCTTCCTGAACCAGTTCCGGGCACTTCCTGATAAAGTGAGAGGGAAGGCCCTGCAAGCCACCTCGTCTGGGATGCCAAGGAGGCACACATGTGACCGAAAATCTTCCAAGTGTTCAACTGGATCTCCGACCCCATTGTAACTCCTCATAGGAGGAGCCTTGAATTTTTCAGGCAACCTATATTCCTCCACACGTGGGGAAAAAGGTGAACTGGTTCCCTGCAACACCTTCTCCACGAAGGTGTCCTTCCCTTTATTCTTTCGCTCCATCTCCAGGTTGGTGAACCTCTTGTCAAACTCTGCCATCCTCCTGTTGAGTTCGTCATGTCTATCTTGGGTACCACTGATTTTGCTATCATTCACCCGATTTTCCTCGTTTCGACTTGCATGCTGCTTGAAGTTCTCTTCGTGGTGTCCTCTTCTTGGTTGATTATGAGTGCCAACACGGCTGTTGTGCTCTTCTTCGTCCCGCCTACCACGGGTTTCCTTGCGATGAGACTGCTCTGATACTCGTAGACGGAGTTCTGCGTTTTGCCGTGTCAGGGCTTCGATTTGCGCTGCCATTGCCGCAAAGCGTTCAGGATCTCCCATTTCCGATCGACGGGGAGGTATGTTGTGTTGAACCGGTCCCTGCTGAACTATGGGATCAACAGGGTTGATGCTGATAAATGGATCTATTGGGTCAACCTGGCCGGCGTGGTTGACCGGTTTCGAATTAGGCTGGACCAATGGGCCAACATGGTTGGCCATTTCCGTTCGCGTAGCCACCATGGCAGAATTTTTTTTTCTTTTTGCTTTGTCCTTTTCTTCTTACCCGTGATAGAGTATCCCCAAAATGTAATAATTTGGAATAAGAATTACCTTATTCTCACAACCAATCAAAACCAAATTTGGAATTTAAACTAGAATAGCCTATTCTTAAACTAGAATAAGAATATAAGCTTAAACTAGGATAACCTATTCCTAAACCAGAATAAGAATATAAACTTAAATCAGGATAAGCTATTCTTAAACCAGAATAGGAATATAAACTTAAATCAGGATAAGCTATTCCAAAACCAAAACAGGAATATAGATGAATAAGAAAAACCTGTTGCCAAACACCAATTTTCTTCTCCAAATCCTCCAACGTACGGCCTGGCCTTCACGTGCAATTATATATATATATATATTTTTTTTTCTTCTCTTTTCTCTTTTCTTTTTTCTTTTTTCTTTCTTTTCTTCTTCTCTCTCCTGCGCAGCACACTTTTTTTTTTTTTCTTTCTTTCTTTTCTTCTTTTCTCTTTTTTCTTTTTTCTTTCTTCTCTCTCCTGCGCAGCACCCTTTTTCTTTTTTCTCTTTTTTCTTCTGACTTCCTGCACAGTACTTCTTCTTTTTTTTTTTCTTTCTTTTTTCTTTTGACTTCTTCACAGACCCTTCTACGCACAGCAGTGGCGTGAATCTGCAACGAACCGCAGTGGGGTATGACCGGCGAACGGCAGTGGTGCGGGTTTCCGGCAGTGGAGGGTCGGTAGTCCCTGGAGCGAGAATCGGTCGTGTGTTGGATCCACGGTAGTTGGTCGGTTCTCCGGCAAGAGGTCGGATCTGCGATGAACAGTGGTGTCGCGGGTCTGCAGCAGTGGTTCGGCGAAGCTGTGGGCTGGAGGCTGGCGGTGCTCCGGCAGTCCGGTTTGGAGGTACTTCGGCAGTGGAGGGTCGGTAGTGGCGGTTCTTTTCTCAGAACCGGTTTACTCCGGCCGTCTGATCTGCGTACTTGGCTTGCAGATCTGTTGGTCGGCGATTTGCGGGTACGGAGATCGATGACGCTGCAGCCCGGAGAATCGGGGTCTGGAGGTCCGGCGGTCTGCGTCAGAGCTGGAGGTCGCCGATCTAGTGATTGTTGGGCTGATCGTTTGGGCTTTAGTGAATATGGATTTGCAACGTAAGAGGCAGATCTGCTATGGGCAATGGACACCGTGATGAATAAAATTTTTTATGAGAAACGAACTAGTCGTTCCCACAGACGGCGCCAAACTGTTTGAACAGTTTTCAACACGGTGGATGCGCTTTCTTCGAGGTCTTCAATACGTCGTCGTGCACTCCAAATCACTACAAAAAAGGCAATATTGTCAAGGGGGTCCCCGGGGAACCGGGGACACTCCGATGCCAAAGTCAGAAAATTCTTAAGAGAAATATGGTGCTTCGGCGCACAATAATTAAATACGCTCAATCATATGTGTGATTATATTTCAGGATTCAAGATCTCCCTTTCCTCAGTACCTTATGTAGGGGCCTATTTATAGGCTCGGGCTTTTGAAGTAGACTTGGACTGGACCTTCTCATTTGAATTGGTTTGAGAGTCCAGAGTTGAGATAAAACTCAACAGCTATCATGTAGAGAAAAACCTTCAACAGATATCATGTAGAGATAATATTGAGTAGTCATCTTGTAGAGATAAGTATGACGTCTTTATTCCAATATTATCCTAATTGGAATATAAGACTATCAATTAATTAAATAGTCCTTGCTATTTAATTAATATCTTCATGGGCCTATCCTTGGCCATTGGGCCCAGAATTTGGTGGGCTTGTAGTGTGAATTTATTCCCAACAGAAATCATCATAAGTAATGGACAACAGAGACAGCTATGCCACAATTCAAAGATACAAAGTGTGAAAACAAGAGGATAAAATGTCCTACAAAGACCTTTCTAAGTCCTTAAAGCACCTATTGTTCATTTCCTCCCAAAGACCACCAACAGGCTAGTAAATCAAATACCAGTCTAGGCATCACCCAGGCCATCCCAAAGCGACTAAAGATGGCATACCACAGAGCAGATCAGCAGAAACAACCTCACAATGAAGAAGGAGATGATCCACCATCTCTTCACTCCTCTTGCACATGCAACACATGTTTGTCACATAAACAATGAAGTGATGCTTTCTGATATTATTCAAGGTCAAAATTTTACCTAGAACCGCTGACCAAACAAAAAAAGGCCGCTCTCAGAGGAGCGTGCGTCCACCACACACTCTTCCAAGGGACATATAAAGCAAAACTAATCCAAAATAAAATAAAGTCATAAAATTGACAATCGGCCGGTATCATGATAATCTTTTTTTTGTACTTTCATTATTTATGAACGAGTAAAATTTCGATCCAACCGCATTACTTCAATATTATTTTTTATATTTTTTATATTTTTATTTTTACCGAAAATGTGGATAAATGATGACCGAAAATGGACCATTATACGCTATTTAGCCTCCCTTTGGAAGGGACCCACGGTCCAAGTAAAAAACTGAATCATAATTAAAAATTAAAAATTAAAATTAAAAAAATTAAAAATTAAAAATTAAAATTTTTTTTTGAAAACAAGAGTATATTTACTCCTTCACAAGAATCAGAACCGAAGAAGTGAGTCATGGAGCTGCAGGAGCAGCGGCAGCGGCAGCGGCAGCAACAGCAACAGCAACAGGGCAAGGAAGACCAATCTACAGTCAGTGAGAAACCGATCTTGGGAAGGGCAAGAGGCACCCCAAAGCGCTTCGTGAAGAGCCAAATCCCCGATTCCATCCTCAACAACCCAGCCCTCAACGCCGCCATCGCCCTCCTCCCCTCCAACTACAACTTCGAGATCCACAAGTGCGTCTGGCGCGCGCTCTCCACCAACGCCAACCGCGTCGCCCTCCAGCTCCCGGAGGGCCTCCTCATGTACTCCCTCATCCTCTCCGACATCCTCACCTCCTTCGCCAAAGTCTCCCACTGCTTCATCCTCGGCGACGTCACCTACGGCGCCTGCTGCGTCGACGACCTCTCGGCCTCCGCCCTTGGCGCCGACCTCCTCATCCACTACGGCCACAGCTGTTTGGTTCCCATCGACTGCACCTCCATCCCTTGCCTATACGTATTCGTCGACATCCTAATCGACACCCACCGCCTCCTGCAAACCCTAACCCTCAATCTCCCCACCACCAAAACCCTCGTCCTCGCTGGCACCATCCAATTCGCTTCGGCCATCCGAGCCATCAAGCCCGAGCTGGAAAACCACGGTTTCCGGGTCTCGATCCCGCAATCGAAGCCGTTATCGGCCGGCGAGGTCCTCGGTTGCACCGCCCCGAGGATTCGCACGGATGGTGAGGAGGAGAGCGTGATAGTGTTCGTGGCGGACGGGAGGTTCCATCTGGAAGCGATGATGATAGCGAACCCGTGCATTAGGGCGTTTCGCTACGACCCCTACATCGGAAAGTTATTCTCAGAGGAGTATGATCATAAGGGCATGAAGGAGGCGAGGAAGAGTGCCGTTTTGAGGGCCAGGAGGGAGGCCAAGAGTTGGGGCATTGTGTTGGGGACGTTGGGGAGGCAAGGGAATCCTCGGATTCTAGAGAGGTTGGAGCGGAGAATGGAAGAGAATGGCTTCGATTACACGGTTGTTCTGATGTCGGAAATTAGTCCCCAGCGGATGGCATTGTTCGGGGACTCCGTGGATGCTTGGATTCAGATAGCGTGTCCTAGGTTGTCCATTGATTGGGGTGAGGCTTTTCAGAAGCCGCTCTTGACTCCGTTCGAGGCCGAGATTGCGCTCGGCTTTGTACCCGGTTGGTGGGAGAAGAGTGTGGGGGTGACTTCGGGCACGGGGTGCTGTGGCAAGAGCGAGTCGTGCTGTGGGTGTGGAAATGGGGATTATCCCATGGATTATTATGCTCAGGATGGTGGGGACTGGAATTCCTCTTATGTGAAGAAGAACAAGTCGTCCCGCCTTGTGCGGAGAAATTCGGTGTCTCATGTTGCTGTTTCCTAACACTGGCGTATTATATACCAAGCGAGGTTTTTTTTTTGACTACGTAGTTTTGATCTTATATTGTTCATGGATTTGATTATAAATTCTGTTGAGATCCCCATGTTGTCACAATATGTGTAAAATGGTTTTCATCTTATATTGTCAATGACAAAAGAACCATGCTTAAAACTGTGCTTATATAATAAAAGCCAAATGGTGAATATTTTCATGTTCCTCATACTAGTTTTGCCTCTGAAATTGATGGTCGGATATGAACTTATAGCTGATGGTAGTAGATTTTAATCGCATACATAAGCTGATAAGTATACATGTGGTAAAGACATCTTTAATCTTCAATTGCATTAGTTTGGTTCTGCATTTTATTTCTATGTTGTGGCAGCTTCCTTAAGAACTTTATGGAATAGATGAATATTTAATGTGTACACCTAAATAGGTACTAAAAGCTATAGAAACAGAAAAAGAACGGGCACAGCAATTTCATTTGAAATTGCTACCCTACCATCAAAGAAAAAAGAAAAAAAAAATTGATCTTGTTAAATTTCATTAGTGAATAGTTGGTAAATTTGTCGGCTGCAACGCATTATAGGGGAACAAACTCCCCTATCAAATTAAGCCCTACATGTGGTCATTTATGCTACAAAGGAACTGTAGATGTTTGGAAGAATTAGAATTTCTGTGAAATAATTGTCACATCATGTATGTGATCTCAGTTCTCACTGCCTCTTGTTGGGACTTCTATTCTTTAACTTCAGTTGACCCTTGCTACTACTTTCCACCTATCCGGACTTGAATTTCAAACATTAGTTGTTATTCAAGTTCCTTTACTGGTCCTTTATTCACAGGTCTCAGACTTAAATTTGAATTTTGTGAGAGATTCATAGGAAGATATTGCTCACTTTAAACGTGGATGAAAGAAAACATATAATATTAATGAGTCCAAGTTTTCCTCAATTTGTAAGATTCCTATTTTATTTTCTTTAGCATTCTGGTCTTCTTAACAGCCAATTCAAACATGAAGAAGGCTTCTGCAGCCAAATTTTATCATAATCTGCAACCTCTTGGCTCCAATGATATTTATTTTTCTAATATTTGGTTTTCTAACTTTTGTTTTTTAAATTGTAGTAGCCTTTAGTTTGGCTCTCTTGTATACTTTTTGTGTATGGGGCATTTGCCCTTTTCTTTCAATAAAATTGATATTATTCATCAAAAAATAAAAAAATAGTGTTCTAAGGAGGTAGCAGGCGCTCTTCGGAGTGGGAGTGTGGAAATATATAAGGAGGGGGTGAGAAGTTTATTTCAAGATTTGTTAGATATGAGGTGGGAGATGGGTCAAAGGTCAGGTTTTGTCGTGATTTTGTAGTGTGGGAAATGGTCCTTGAAGATATTTTATCGGTAATTGTTTAGTATTTCGCGCCCAAAATGGAAATCTTAATGGAATATATTTTTTTAGTAGACCTGTACATGGTTGGGAGGTGGATTTGGTCTCTTCTTTCTTTGAGTTTGTTGCATTCTCTGATATTAAGACAAGGAGATGAAGATAGAATATGTTGGATTCCTTCCAAAAGGAGAAAGTTTGAAGTGAGGTTATATTATCATGAGTTATCCATTCTTCGATCCAGGAGATGGGTCTACAATCAGATTTTGGGATGATGTTTGGTGCGGAAAAATGATTCTTAAGGAAGCTTTCCCAGGCCTATACAACATAGCCAATGCAAAAGAAGCATCCATTGCTGACAACTTGGAGCTTATGGGTGGAACTCTTCAATGGAATGTTAGTTTCTTTCGGTCGGTCCACGATTGGGAATTGGAAGTGCTAGCCTCGTTCTATACTCTGTTATATTCTCACAAAATGAGTAGGGGAGGGGAGGACAAAATTTGGTAGATTCCGTCTAGAAAAGGGAAATTTGATGTTAGATCCTTCTACAATACCCTGGTATGCAAAGAGGAGAGTCATTTTCTTTGGAAGAGTATTTGGCGCACCAAGGCACCTTTGAGAGTGGCTTTCTTCACTTGGACGGCGGTGTTAGGGAAAATCCTTACTATTGATAATCTTAGGAAAATGAATCTTATCGTGATCAATAGATGTTTCTTGTGCAAAATTGATGAGGAGACTATTGATCATCTTTTCCTTCATTGTGAGATTGCTCGTTCCTTATGGCATGCCATCTTCAGTAGATTTGGTTTGTCTTGGGTTATGCCTAGCAAGGTGGAGGGTTTGTTTACTTGTTGGTGGTTGGGAGGTCGCTCTAGGAGTGCCGTTGTTTGGAAAATGGTTCCTTTATGCATTGTATGGTGTTTATGGTTAGAAAGGAACGAGAGATGCTTTGAGGATTCTGAAAGATCTTTGGAGGAACTCATGACCTTCTTCTTCTATATGCTTTACACTTGGACAGCTGCTTGGCTCGCTCCCGTAGTGATTAGCTATCTTGATTTACTTGTTATTTTCTCTTCTTCTAGTTAGACGTTTCCCTTGTATACTACCTGTGTGATAAGGTTGCGCCCCTCTGCGCTTTTGATATATAAACATTACTTATCAAAAAAAAAAAAGTTATCCATTCTTACTAGTTCTCCTTTTCCTTGGAAGAGTAGTTGGACAGTTGAGGCTCATTTGAGGGTGATGTTCTTTGTGTGGACGACGACATTAGGAAAAATTTCGACTTTAGATAGCGTGAAGAAGAGGAACATCATAGTGGTAGATTGTTGTTGTATATGTAAGAAAATTATGGAGTTTGCTTATCAATTTGGTTGGTGGCACTTGGGTTATGCTTAGAAGAGTGAGAGAGTTATTGGTGAGTTGGAAAGGTCAAGTAGGATGCCATAACATTTTGAAAGTTCGGAGGTTGGCTCATTTGTATTTAATGTGGTGTATTTGAAGAGAGTAAAATGCAATGAGCTTTGAAGATCTAGAAACTTCGATGGTAGAGCTGAAAAATATAATGTTCAAATACCTTTACACATGGATAGTAGAGAATAATAGTTCAACTTTTTCCCATCATTCAGCCATCTCACATTCCATGATAAGAGTTTAGGCTTCATAAAAAGCAGCAATGGGTAGAATCCTCGCAGCTCTCTCCCTCTCTCTCTCTCTCTCTCAACTTTTTCCCCTCATTTAGCCATCTAACATTCCATGATAAGAGTTTAGGCTTCATAAAAAGCAGCAATGGGTAGAATCCTCGCAGCTCTCTCTCTCTCTCAACTTTTTCCACTCATTTAGCCATCTCACATTCCATGAAAAGAGTTTAGGCTTCATAAAAAGCAGCAATGGGTAGAATCCTCGCAGCTCTCTCTCTCTCTCTCTCTCTCTCTGCAAAACCGAAAAGCCTACAAACCAAATCCTTCAAGGCTGCAACCAGGATCGTGGCAAATTAAGCCCCAAAACCGATTCCTAGAAGTTGTACAGCTTCTTGATGCAAGTGTTTTCAATGGTTTCTTCAAGTTTTGAGAGTTCCTTTTCAACAAATTTGAGAAAAAAAATCTCCTTTGTGTTTTTCTTAATCCCGCTATCTTAAATCTTGCAAAATTAGTGTAAGAGATTTCCTGCACAGAACAATGTTGCTGCCCAAAAGAACAGATTTTTGTCTTTTCGTTTTCTCCTATTTCACAGCCGGATTTTGCTTTGGTATGAGTTCTAATAAGCCTTATCATTGATGTATAGTTTTGTATTATAAGAATCATAACGAAAACCTATTAATACATTAATAACTGAATTAAAGTTAACCTTTGATCTTCTTATACATGCTGCCAGCACTAAAGGAAACATGTTGATTCTGACTTCACTTAATTGACATGAATATGGTTTGTACAACATGAGTGCATGATATCCTGTGTGTTTTACATTGGCATAACTTGTTGTATGAGTGATCGAGTGTGTTGCATTGCATTGTAGGAACCAAATTAAGATTTGGTTGCTGCAAATTCTGCAGTCACCGAGAAAGGTGGCTGTAGGGCCTTTTTCAGACAAGACTCAAGAGTATAAGAATAAGGAATCTGAAAAAGATCTTTACTCACAGTTTAGCTGATTTGAGGATTTACTTGACATTAGTTAGTTCTATACTGTGTTTCACCATTAGTATTTTTATTCCATGGAGCTGAGATTCAAAATACGGAGGTACCGCAACAGTCTGCATAAATGGGGAGCTGTTTCTGGGTTTTAAAGATGATTTTCCCAAAATGATCATGACCTTTCCACTTAATTCCTCCATGCCTTTGTAAATTAAATTCTAAATACTAATTTCTGCCAAAGGAGCCACAGCATAGCATAGTGTCACCATTCTCAGGCACTAATACAAGTTCTTTTGGGGACGTCGTCTGGGGTCTGACTGTGTGAGTGCCTCTAGAGGAAAAAATGGAAGGAAAAAATGGACTTTTGCCTTTTGATATATGAAATCTGAGCTACTTATCAAAAATCTATGAAATCTGAGCTATGAAATTTCTTTACTTTGTTGCATAAACTCTGGTAGGACCCCTTTTGATCTAGGTTTCTATTCTGATAGGATAATGTATTTGATCTTGAATACATCTTGTGATTTGACAAAAGGCATTTTACTATTCTGTTTCTCGTTTTGGCAGTTGTGACAGCTTCATATTTGCCAACTTTTTTGTTGGTTGCTATAATAAAAATTTATGAAGAGTTGCAATTCTTGTAGAACACCGCAAAATGTGTGTTAGATGCGATTCATATTTCCAATCATTTTTGTGCTATTACCATTTTCTCAAATCTAACATACCTTGCAATTGTTTGTGATTTGCAGTCTGGTTGCAACTTGGAAGCCATCTTGCATCTGGTGACTGTAATTTTAACTATATGAAACCAATTGAATGGAAGAAGACCGAAGGTGTGGTGGAAAGTTTTGCATGGGTCAATGCCCCCAAAACTTTTGTGTTTCAACTGTGAATCATGCAAGCTAGATTGCTTGACAACATTAAGGGTGACTGCAAGAAGATGGCAATTGTCAAACATGAAATTACTTGTCTCCTCATTGTTATGTGCCTGCATTGCAACCTGTGCTTTCGGGGACAATATTTAGGACAATGATCATTGGAACAGGCACCTGCAGGCTGGTTTATGCATAAGCGTGTAGCGTTTAGGTGACATCCTCTTATTTTCTGGAATATATCTTCTTTCTTTCTTTCTTTTAAAGTCTTACAACTAGAAAATGTTGGCTTTTGTTCAATTTTAATATTTTTCAAATTCCTTAATTTTTTTCCTCCATAATCTTTTACTACTTGGCACTATATTTTGTCTATTTAATTGATGGCGAAACTTCACTTTAAACCCTTCAACTACTGCGCATTTTGAGAAGACCTCCTAAAATTCAAAAACTCTTAATTTACACTCTTGAACTTTCAATTTCAATCAATTTAACCCCTTCGTTAGTTTTAGCCATTAACTTCTAATGAAAATATTTAAAAAGATTAAATTACCTTTCGATTTTCCTTTTTTTTTTTTTTTAAGAAATTAAGGGTAAATTTGAAATTTTATAAAAAAGTTACGGTATGAACATTATTTTATCACTTTTAACATTTAAAATCTGAAGAAGCGAGGTAAGTTGATTAAAATTGAAAGTTCAATGGTGCAAATTGAGAGTATTTTAATTTTGGGAGGTATTCTCAAAACACACGATAGTTCAGGAGTTTAAAGCGAAGTTTTTCCTAAATGATGAGTTGGTTAATTGATTGTCTCCTTCTCCTTGATAATCTTTTACTTCTTGGGACTATATTGTATCTAAAGAAATGTTATAATGCAATCAAAAACCACATTTTGCCCATCAAAACCTACGTGGCAATCATTTTAAAATGAAAAAAATACTCTCTTCTCTCTCCCCTGTCGGCATCATTTCTCTCCTACTAGTTGCAGTTAAACAAATTGCAGTTTAAGTATTTTTTTTTTTAAAATAAAAAGACCCATGTTATCCCTTCAAACCCAAATGAAAAAAAAAAAAAAAAAAAAAAATCACTCCCCGCCTCCCAACAGCTCTGCTCTCTCTCCCCCACCCTACTCCTTTGGCGGCGACGCCCACGCCCACCCACCACACCAGATCAGAGCCGCCGTCCACCATCAGGTACTTCTCTCCCCACGCTCCTCTCTTCTAATCTCTTATTTTTTGCCACTGGCAACGCCTACACCACGCTTTGTTTTGTTTGATTTCGAAAAATGGGTAAGAATTTTAGGGCTTTGAAGTTACGAGTTTGAAACGCAATTTATGGGTATGTGATAGATTACCGATTGTGGGTGTTGAGACAGTTGTCAACCCTGGTAGCAACTTGATTCAAAGCCTGCTAAGAACGAAAAAAGATCAACAGTGACAGACCGCAAGATGGGGGGTGTGACGGTCGTGCTACCTCTAATGCTTGAGTGAGAGTTTGATTATGACAAGAATAATAAAATATGGAAATAATGAGCAATAATAACTGAGAGTAATAAGAGTAAGAAAATGAGTACGTATCTATTTTATGGGATGATTCCTCCATTTATAGAGGTTGTAAGTAGGTGAACTCTAGTGGGTCTCTCACTTGACTCCCTTGATACGTGGGAGTGGTTGAAACCGATATTATCCTTTGAGATAATATGGGAAATTTAAGTAGATAGGATATTATGTATTTAGACTCATTTTGGGAGAGATTTAATTAGTTATCCTTGATTTAGGATGTAATTCCTTGATTGGGCTGTTTGGAGAGCGATCATGCTCCCTTGATTATGGGGGTATGTGATTCTGCATGCAACCATCTCGATATGGTGCATAACTACACGCTAGGATGCGAGTAAAACACGATCGAGTGATCGTGTTAGGATTTTCTGAGCTTTGGGCTTTGATGCCTAGCGAGTCATAGGCCTCTTATAAGGAGTGGGCCTTCTGGTTTGGGCTTTGGGATATATTTTGTATCAATAGTACCGCATCATTCCCTTAGGTCACTATAGTGGCCTAATGGGAATAAATGGGGTTTCGTTTTTCTTGGGCCCACGATGGCAAAATAGGGCCTTCGTGTTTTTTGGGCCTCGTTCCTTTTTGAATTTTCCACCCATCTCATCTCTTCAATTTTATTTGGTGTCTTTTCCTAGTGTCCATCAATGCAACATTTTGAGGCGTGGTACGCCTTTTGAGGGACATGACCGTGGCCATAATGACAAAATACAGCACATGACTTCTGTCACCTATGGTTGACGCGTGTCATCCCAAAGTTTGCCCATATCCATGCGGACAGTACATCTTTTTTGCTGTCGTCCTTTTCAAGACGCTCAGTTTAATTATTCCAAGGGTCGCTTGAACTCTTTGGCGACACGTGGCCAATTTTAGCACGCATGCTGGTGTGATCGTTCCATCCAACGGCGTTCCGTTTCAGACGCTTTTAAGTCTACCACGTGACGCTTGGACTCTTAGTTTTTCTCTTTTTTGTCTATTGCCTTCGAATATCTTTTTATGATCCTGCTTACTCACCGTTTTTAGCGATGGAATTCAGTGGAGTTGCTCTTCGATCTCGCATAAATGTTTCAGATTTGGAAGTTTGCAAGGGGAAATATAAGTTCCCTGAAGGCGTTCGAATTCAAGTCCTTGAAGCCGGCGAAGGCACTGTAGGTCCTGAAAAATAGGGAGGAGATTTGTTTATCGCTCCAGATACTCGAGGCCAGTTTCGGGCTATCGGTTCCTAGGGTTGTTTGGGAAATTTTACACATTCTAAACTTGGCTCCTTTCCAAGTTGCGCCAAGCAGTTGGCAAGTTCTAATGGGGATGGCGATCCTTTGCCTGGAGCTACATAAGGACTAGGGACACCCACAGATCACGACGAGGGAGTTCCTTTACTTATACACTGCCTTCCTGGCGAATGATGAAGTGGATGACATATGGAAATTTCACGCTCGAAAGGCTGGGGCAGTCTTTGATCTTCCTTACCAGATTTCCAGGTAAAGAATTGGAAGGAGAAGTTTTTCTTCATTTCGCGGGGTTTCGAGTTTTTGAAGGTGAAGCTCATGATTTTCCATTGAGGTCTCAATGGGGGAGGATACCCCCTGGGGTTCTAGACTTGCCCGTTCTGCCGAACTCCACTCTTATTCGTCTTCAGGAGGCCATCAATTGGGCTAAAGATTACAGTACCCAACGCAACCTCTGGACTCATGGGGATTGCTTGATTCGAGACAAGCATATGGAGGAATCTCTTGGATACAGAGATTTGGCAGGTTTGTCTGAAAGCCAGAGGAGAGATCAAGAGCGTAGGGCTGCCAGGTTTCCAGGACGTTTCTTCCCCGGGACCATTACCAGCCGTCTTGCAAATGACCGAATTCCTAGTCGTCGTCCTAATTTTTTCAGGGAGAAAGCTCGCTTCATGATCATGATTCCAAAAGTGGATGTTGTTCCGGTTAAAGATGAGGGTCCTGCGAAGGGGGACGTGGAGCCTGTGGTCCCTGCTATGGACACAGAGGCAAGAATTCCTACTGCTGAGGAGGAGAGAAGGGCTGAGTCGCATGATGGTCCTACTTCTATTGGGTCCGTGGCATCGGAGGGCCATCAATGTGTAGCCGCAGACCCTATTTCCCCCGGGAATCATACGGTTGCGAGGCCCCTCAAACGAAGGCGTCTACGTAGAGGTTCCGGGGGCCCTTTAAATGTTGTTCATGTCATAACATCCAGCTCTGCTAATGACAGTGCCTTGGCAGATGTTTCTGTTAACGCTCCTGTTGGCGGACCAGGGGATCCATCTGCTGATAATTTGGAGTGTTCTTCTTCTAGCAAACGAGAGGGTTCACCCTTTGCTGAGGGATTAGAGAACTCTCCTACTAGTGGACCAGTGGACCAGTGGACCCGCCTTCTGCTTCAAGAGGTCCGTCTGTCCCATTTCCTCCTGGTCCACCTCCAACAGATGATGGAATCGGTGAGGCTGTTTGGATGATGCCTTTGGCTATTCAGCGACTTGGCCAGCCTGTGGTGCGTATGGTTTTTTCAACATTGTCTTCTTCAACAGCCAGCCAAACTGGTTCGCCTAGCGCAAGTGAAGGGGGCAGCTTTGGTGATCACGAGCGTGTTGGTGGATCTACTGTGGTGGTTGCGGAAAAAGCGCAACCCTTTTTGGAACTGAGAGCAGCCCTTGAAGATGATCAATCCGCTAAGGCTGCAATGGGAGATATGCAGCCTCCTATGCCTCTGCATGCAGCCCCTGAGGGTGATCAATCTGTTGGGGCTGCAATGGAGGAGATGCAGCCCCAGCTAACTCCGTGTGTTGCCTTCGAGGATGAACATTCTGTTGGGGCAGTAATGGAGGAGATGCAGTCCCAACCTTAGGGTGATCCAATGGTTGTGGAAGATACCGCTATTGGTACGGAGTCCGTTCATACGGAAGTTTAGGAGTCTTTTGAAGATGGCGACACGGCCATGTCGAATCTAACACCCCCCTTGGGAGATGTGGAGGAAATGCAGGTTCTCCTTGGGAGTCTTCCAGAAGCTGCTACTCCCGAAGTGTTTGAGAGTTTGCCTTCCCTTGGGGCGAACTCTGAGGTTGAAGGTCCATTTGGAGCTTTCGTCCGTTTGTTGGGGCCAGCATTAACCTCTGTTCCAATGGACCCTGCGGCTCTTCAAGTTTGCTCTTCTTTGGCACAGGCCGCTTTAGATGTTGTGGCCATATGTTATGGAATGACTCTGGGGCATAGGGCCTCTGACATGGCTAGCACTTCCCGGCAGCTTGCTGTGTCAAAGCTGGAGTTGAGGTTGGAGGCCGCTTTGAGGGAGAACTCCTAACTTCATGAACAGAACCGTGAGCTATTGTTGGAGCTAGAGAGGTAGCAATCCATGGAAGCCGTATGTACTGAGCGTATCCGCCTTCATGGTGTTTGTAGTGAAGCTGAGGCCAAGTCTGTGGCCAGCCGCAATCAAGCACTTGCAGCTGAGAATTCAATGATTTTCTATCGAGAGAGGGTTCACACGGCTGAGGAGTTGGCTAGGAATGCCCAATCTGCGAGATATGCAGCCAACGTGGCATTGCGGGAAGCTGAAGCAGAAATTCGGGGAGCTCGTGCTGCGCAAAGGCGTGATGAAACCAAGGCTCGTAATGAGGCCAATCGAGCCAGGAAAAAAGACTTGGTGGTTCGAAGAGTGAAAGAAGACACCACAGAAGAAAGAGACGAGTTTCTTGCTCATTTGCGTTTCTAGCATGGCCGAGTCCTTGCTCTCAAAGAGGAGCTATGGCGTGTTTTGGAGGCTAATCGTAGTAGTTGGAGGGGCATCTTTAGGAGCGGATTTAGGGTGTGCCAAAGTTTTTGGCGTGGAGAGTTTGGGCCAAGGAACCCTAAAACATTGAGTTGGCGGGACATCCCCATTGTGGTTCGACAGTCTTTGTTTACAGCCAGGGATCGGGCTCTCAGGATCGCTTGTCCGTCTGCTTTCCTTCCTCGCCCATCGGATGAAGGTGAAGAGCCCTCTGCTGAGGAGAATCCGGCTTTTGTAGATCTTGATAGTGAAGAAGATCTGTAATGCTTTTGTTTTGGACCCATTTCTGGGCCGCTGTTTATTTTAGTATTTTGCTTATGTACCTGCACTTTCCTAGAATGAAACAAGTTTATTAGTTTCTAAAATTCCTTGTGCTCATTGTGTGCTTGAATTTCTCTCTTTGTGTGGAAAAAGTTTGGGAAAAGGACCATTCCTAGGGGATCCTTTACGTTGTGAAACTGGGAGATTAGAAGAAGTATGTAGGCTACCCAACACCGTTTTAACTAGCTGTATAGAGGAGTACCGTTTTTAAACATGTACAGAGTATACCTCTACCAACCCGAGTGGGGTTATCACATTTTAGTTTTTCGTTATTTGAACGGAGGCGTTTAATTTGATGGCTACCCGACACTATTTTAACTAGCTGCATAAAGGGGTACCATTTTAAATATGTACAAAGAATACCTCTACCAACCCGAGCGGGATGATGACCCATCACCGTACCACAGTACCTTTGTTTCACAGTGGAGTTTCCCTTCTGATGTGTTTGTACATCTTTTTTCTGGAGATGGAACGAGATGTGGGACCGTTGAGTGATCCACCTAGAGTTATTCTTAGGGGGAAGCATCCCCGGGTTACCAGGGATTCTCCGATGCTTAAGTCAGTATTGGTGTATGGAATTTATGATGGGAAAAGAAATAAAGAAATGGATTTAAGTGAAGTTAATCACCTTTAGTTTGTTCGTGTTTCCCGCTCTTAACGCTCCTAATTTGTTCTCCTTTGCTTCTTTTTCTTGTTCAAGTTAGCTAATACGGCTCATACTTGAGGGATGCGGGCTAATACCCCTTGTTGCTGAATTTATTGATAATAATGTCAGAGGTGTTCAGCATTCCAGGGGTGAATCAGCTGTTTTTCGTCCAGTGTTTAGAGATGGTATGTCCTGGATCGTCGGTTGTCCTTCACCTTATACGGGCCTTCCCAAGACGGACCCAGATTGCCTTTAGCTGGATCTTTCATTGGAGGCATCTCCTTCCGTAGAACCATATCACCGTTTCAAAAACTGCGATGCCTTACCTTCTAATTGTAATATTTAGGTGTGGTTCGCTGGTAGGCTGCTATATGCATGGCGGCCTGAGTTCTTCTTTCATCAAGTAAGTCCAGACCTTCTCGCAAAGCCGCATCTTTTTCTTCTTCGTTAAAATTGGCTTGCCTGTGATTGGGCATTCCAACTTCGACCAGGATCATAGCTTCGCTCCCAAATGCTAGAGCGAACGGGGTACTCCGGTTGCTGTTTTTTTGGTCCTCTAGTACACCCATAAGACTTCTGGTAATTCTTCCGCCCATAAACCTTTGGCTCTGTCCAGCTTCCTCTTGATCATCTTGAAAATTGTTTTGTTAATCGCTTCGACCTGCCCATTTGCCTGGGGGTGTGCTGGTGAAGAGTAATAGTTGCTGATGCCAAGTTGCGAACACCATGCCCGGAATTGAGTGTAGGATACCAAACCGGCAGACCACATATCGCCACATGAAGTGCTCGATGTTTTTCTTTGTGATGGTGGCTAGTGCTTTAGCTTCTGCCCATTTGGTGAAGTAGTCGACTACTACTACAACAAACTTGACTCCTCCTTTTCCTGGTGGTAAGGGTCCTACGATATCTACCCCCCACTATGCGAACGGCCAATAGTGAATATTGATGTGAGATCTTCCGGCGGACTCCATGGAACGTTGGCAAATTGCTGACACTTCTTACAACTTTTGACCATGTCGTGTGCGTCTTGAGCCATTGTTGGCCAATATTGTCCCGCCCTTAGAGCTTTGTGAGCTAAAGATCTCTTTCCCGAGTGATTTCCACATATTCCTTTGTGGATTTCCCTCAAGACATAGCCTGCTTCTTCTTTGGATAGACATCGCAAGAGTGGATGTATAAAGCTCCATTTGTATATGACATCATTCTGGACAAGGTACCTTGCTACCCAACAGCGGACTGCCTTGGCTTCCGCTGGGTTCTCCAGAAGGTTTCCTTTAACAAGGTATTTCACAACGAGTTTAGCCCAATTTATATTGTGAATGGACAGTACATACCTGGAAACTTGGTGGTCCTCAATTGCTGGTGTTTCTGCTTTGTTTATAGTGGTTTTCTCCCCCCAGGGTGATTCAGAACTGGAAGAAGCCAGGTGGGCTAATTGGTCCGTCTTGACATTTGAGTCCCGTGCGCTGAATGCAGAATTTTGTAAAAGTATCCTTGGCGTCTAGTGCCTTTTGCAGATACAATTTGATTTTTTCTCCTTTCGCTTCATATTCACCAGTTAACTGGCCACCACCAGTTGAGAGTCGCTTTGTACACTTACACTGTTGGCTCCTAGTTGTTTTGCCAGATGGAGTCCGGCGATGAGCGCCTCGTATTCAGCTTCGTTACTTGTTGCCTGGAACTTGAACCGAATTGCGAATGATGACCCCATCAGGTGTTTTAATAACAATTCCAACTCCACTTTTTTCTGAGGATGATGACCCATCAACTTCAATGAACCAGGCGGGATTTGACTCACCTTCATTTCCTTCCTTAATGTCTTCTGTGAATTGTCCCAGGAAATCTACAACTGCTTGTACTTTTATTGCGGTCCTTGGGAGATACTCAATATCGAACTCGCCTAGTTCAACGGACCATTGCACTAGGCGACCCGAGGTGTTCGGCTTGTGGAGAGACTTCTTTAGTGGATGACTAGTATGTACCTTAATAGGATGAGCTTGGTAATAAAGTCAGAGCCGTCTGGCAGAGGTGATCAAAGCAAATGATAACTTCTCAAGTCTTGGATATCTGGTTTCTACCCCTTGTAGTATGCAACTGGTGTAGTAGACTGGTTTTTGCATTTTTCAATCTTCCCTTATAAGAACAAAACTGACAGTGGTGGCAGTGGATGCCAAATAGACATAGAGCGGCTCACCTAGTTCGGCTCTACTGAGGAATGGTGGTTTTGCCAAGTATTCTTTAAGGTTTTGGAATGCTACCTCGCATTTTTCATTCCATTCAAATGATTTCCACAATATTTTGAAGAATGGAGGCTTCTATCTGTGGAATGGGCTACGAACCTATTAAGTGCTGCTAGACGTCCCGTGAGATGCTGCAACTCTTTGGTATTACGAGGCGGCTGCATGTCAATAAAGGCTTTGATTTTTTATGGGTTTGCTTTGATGCCTCGCTGAGACACCGTGAAGCCTAAAAATTTACCATAAGACACTTCAAAGGCACACTTAGAGGGGTTAAGCTTCATATTATGTTCTTCTAAGACCTCAAAGGCTTCTTCTAAGTCAGTTACATGGTCACTAGTATAACGACTTTTAACTAACATATCATCAACGTAAACTTCAATATTACGGCCTATTTGCTTTTTAAACATTGAATTTACTAACCTCTGGTAAGTAGCCCAGGCATTTTTCAATCAAAAGGGCATGGCGGTGTAGCAATAAAGTCCTCTATCGGTGATGAAGGCTGTTTTCTGCTAGTCCGCCTGGTCCATCTTGATCTGGTTGTAGCCGGAGAAGGCGTCCATGAAGCTTAACAGCTCATGACCAAAGGTAGAGTCCACCAGGAGATCAATCCGAGGCAACGGAAAACTATCCTTGGGACAGGCTTGCTTTCTTCACCATTACAACATTAGAGATCTAGTTGGGGTAATCAACTTTTATGATGAACCCTACCGCCAGGAGTTTCTCTACTTCCTATGCTATCGCCAAGTTACACTCAGGAGCGAAACTCCTTCGCTTCTGGATTACTGGTTTGATATGAGGATCAACATTCAGCCAATGAGAGATTACCTCGGTGCCGATGCCAGGAATATCACTATAAGTCGACGCGAAGACTTCTCTGTGTTTCTTGAGGACTTGGATGAGCTTCTGACGATATTCTCCCGTCAAGTGCTGGCCATTCTGAACTACATGTTCCGTGTTGCTATCGACTTGGATTGGAGAGAGCGATTCTGCTTGCAGTAACTTCTGTTCATTTTGTGTGTCCACAATATCGATCATCATAGTTGCTTTGGCCTATAGATCTTTCAACGACGTCATATAGCATCTCCAAGCGGACTGTTGGTCGCCCCTTACTTCCCCTATCCTGGCTTCCTTCGGGAACTTCATTTTTAAGTGGTAGGTGGATGGGATCGCTTTCATTTTGTTAAGAGTGGTCCTCCCTAAGATGGCGTTGTAGGCCGAAGGACAGTTTACTACTAAAAATGAAACCATAATCCTAGTTTGACATGGGGGCGTACCTGTTGTGACTGGGAGGTCGATGGTTCCCACAGGGTGGACTTTGTCTCCGGCAAAGCCAATTAGAGGGGAAGTTACTGGTCAAAGCTTTTTCCTGCCAAACTGCATCAGATCATATGCTGGGGCGTACAGTATGTCTGCAAAGCTGCCATTGTCTATCAACACCCGGTGAATGGTAAAGTTGGCCAGAGCTAGCATGACTACAAGTGGATCATCATGGGGATGTTGTACTCCGTGCGCATCTTCTTCAGTGAAAGTTATATCAGACATCTACTCTGGTTGGCGAGGCTTCGGGGCTTTAGTTGGGCGGTCCATAATGTACACCTCCATTGCTCAGAACCGCTGGGTGTATGCCTCTCTCATAGCGTTTGTGGGATAGCCCCCTGGGAATCCTCCGAAAATTGTTCTGATTTCTCCTCTTGCGGCTGGCTGGGTTGGTTGTTCTTCTTGATGGTTTGTCCTTGGATTTGGAGGTTGACATATACCAGGACGTTCATTTGTTCTCTTCTGTGCTGGAACATCCTATCAATCAACCTCTTCAACTGGTAGCAGTCTTCTGTGTCGTGCCCTATGTCCCAGTGATATTCACAATACTTGTCTATTTTTCTTGCTTCTGGGGGTGATAGTATGGGATTTGGCCAACGAAATCCCGGGTGATTCTATACCTGCATTAACAAGTTAGTTGCCATACCTAGCACTAGAGGTTGGTGTTGGAGTTGGCCGTGTTGGAAGCGTGAAGCAGGTGCACGTGCCGGATATGTTTTGAACCGATTGTCAGCTTTACGAGGTCGCAAACTATTCTCTAATTGTCTGCTTTCTTTCTTCCTTTCTGGAGGTTGTTGAGATTGTTCGGCGAAGGCTCTTACTGTTTCTTCGCCATTGATGAATTTCTTGGCTCTCGCCATAAGCTCATCTAAATCCCTTGGGGGATCGCGCCTTACATCGGCCGTGAACGGATTGTTGGGCCATATACCGCCCATCAAAGCAGGGTGAACGATTCTCTCGTATGGGTCGTCGACCGTGAGCTTTTTGTAGTTGAATCGAGCTATATAGCTTTTTAAGGACTCGTCACGTTCCTGCTTGATGGTTAGTAGATATGCCGCCGGCTTGCGACACCAACGGTTTCCAGTGAAATGAGAAAGGAAATTCTTACCAAGTTCAGCAAAGGTTCCTATTAACTGGGGTTGCAGACTGCTAAACCAACGCTTGGCAGCTCCTTTGAGGGTGAGGGGAAATGCCCGGCAAAGGATTGTGTCAGATCCGGCTTGCAGCGTCATGTGAGCTTTGTAGGCTTTGAGATGGTCCGCTGGATCTTGGCTTCCATCATAACGATCCATGTGTGGCAACTTGAACTTCTTGGGTAGACCGGCTTCTATGATCTTCTAGGTAAATGGTAGATTTGTCACCAGAAAATCATGATTTGCGGAGCGAGAGCCATTCAATCGATGAGTTATGTTATCCAGCGTAGCTTGGATGGCATCCATCCGTGCACTACCCGTGGAACCATCTTCTAGGGTTGGAGGTGGCCTCGAAGGTCCGCTAGGCATTTATGGGTTGAGCCTAGCGTTCGTTGAGTCCTTCTCTGGGTTATGGTTCTCATAGCTTCTCTGAAGCAGGAGCTCCAAGGTTTCCATTATGTGCTCGTTCTGGGCCTCTAAGGTTCCCAGACGCCTACTATTTTGCAGGTGTGGGCCGAAGACAGGGGAGTCGGTGGGAACCTCTTCAATTTTGTGGTTGCCAGCATCATGTTCATTGACATTTTCTGGCTAGGGAGGAGGAACGTTGGTCATGTTGACTGTGTTTTCGGTTTGGCCTTGAGATCTCGTGCCTACCATTCGTGACTTTTGTCTTGTTTGAACTTTGGATCGATAGATGATCCTCGTTCCCACAAACGGCGCCAACTGTTGAGACAGTTGTCAACCCTGCTAGCAACTTGATTCAAAGCCAGCTAAGAACGAAAAAAGATCAGCAATGACAGACCGCGAGATAGGGGTGTGGCGGTATTGCCACCTCCGATGCCTGAGTGAGAGTTTGATTATGACAAGAATAATAAAATATGGAAATAATGAGCAATAATAACTGAGAGTAATAAGAGTAAGAAAATGAGTACGAATCTATTTTATGGGATGATTCTCCTTTTATAGAGGCTGTAAGTAGGTGAACTCTAATGGGACTCTCACTTGACTCCCTTGATACGTGGGAGTGGTTGAAACCGATACTATCCAGTGAGATAATATGGGAAATTTAAGTAGATAGGATATTATGTATTTAGACTCCTTTTGGGGGAGATTTAATTAGTTATTCCCTAATTTGGGGTGTAATTCCTTGATTGGGCTATTTCGAGAGCGATCATGCTCGCTTGATTATAGGGGTATGTGATTCTGCATGCATCCATCTCGATATGGCGCATAATTGCACGCTGGGATGAGAGTAAAACACGATCGACTGATCGTGTTTGGATTTCCTGAGCTTCGGGCTTTGATGCCTAGCGAGTCATAGGCCTTTTATAATGAGTGGGCCTTCTGGTTTGGGCTTTGGGATATATTTTGTATCAATCGTGGGCATGCAATTTCTGGGTGTGTTTTTGTCGATTTGCGATGGTTGAGTTTTCATAGATTTTGGGCATTCGGTTGATACCCAAATCCCAATTTTATGAAGATTTTGAGAAATGATGCCATTTGTTTAACTTAACTATGAAGATTTTATGAAATTTTATGAAGATTTTGAGAAATTATTTGTGTTTATCTTAATCATACACAAAACTGACGAACGCCCAGGAGCACCCAATGCCACCACCAACGACCGGCACCACCCCCACCGACAACCCACCACCCAACCAGAAAAGAGATAATTATTTTTTCTTTGATTTCATCTAGTATTTCTCATACATCTGCATTATTCTTTATTTCCTCTCTGTATAAATATTCAACAAAACTGTTTTGTTTTTTCGTGTCTACTTAATCTGACTCTAGCTTATATTCATCAAAACATCAGCTTTCCCAATTGTGTTCTTATTGAATAAATGTGTTGTGCAGACATACTATGACATGGAGCATGCCCAAAGACCTTGATGCAGCTGCATGGAGAGATCATATATATGGACAAATTCATGACAAAGACAAAAGTCAATTTTAGGTTGTGTAGAAAAGTGTGAATCTTTGCTACGCTTGGAATTTGCCAACATCTCCAGTGTTAATGACTTTTGTTGGTGTTCTTCAAAAGTTTAGTTTTAGATGTTTGTGAAGATGTTTATGTTTTGTTTTGTGGAGAGGCAACCCAAAGCAATAGCAAAGGAGAAGACAATTTTCTGTTACACGATGTACTGCCTATTTTTGGCAATGTCATGTGGGGGTTTTGTTCTAATCTTGTGGGTATCACTTCGCATTTAAGGAAGTATGATTCAAGTGACTCAAAATATAATCTTTGTCCATGACATGAAAAAGGAAAGAGGGAAAAAAATCTTTAGTCGAAACATGTTCAATTTATTTACAAAATATACAAAGAAATTCTATTGCATGACAAGATAGATACAAATTAATATATAACCTATTACTAGGAAGGACAAAAATGCACCAAATTGTGCTATCTTTTGACAGAAAACTGAACTGAATATTGATAGAGAACTTTTCTTTTTTTCCTTTGCCTCTCCATTTTGAACATGGTTGGGAATTTCCTGAGTCATGATTATGGACTTAAAGCACACAATCGAATAGACTTCTAAAGATACAAACTCCATAGACCATAGCATTGTTTTTCCCCCAAACACTACACGTTTCGGCATGCTTATAGATAAGCTCTAGAATGGTCAGAAAAAATGGAAACTTCATCATTGTATTTGCAAGAATGAACATAATGATTATTCAAAACTGAATGAAAACTTTAGAAAATCTAAGGCATTAACAATCTAAGATAGACTGCACTGCATTCAGGTCACCAAGCCGACCTGCAATGTGAAGATTTCATTCACTTAACCCTCTCATCCACACAGTTTTTTCTACAAGCAGGTGATAGGCCTAGGCATTACTTTACTTTACCTTCAAAAATTTTGGAGGTTACCCCCACCCTCCTATAGTCTAATCCCCACAAAACCCAAATGGCCAAAACTCATAACATTGATCTGACAACAAAACCATGACAAAGAAAGTGATGAAATTCTTACCAAGAT